>NW_017200384.1:0-7020 GCF_001704415.2 Capra hircus
ATAAACTGGGAAAAATTCTGAAAGAGATGGAATACCAGACCACCTGACCTGTCTCTTGAGAAACCTGTATGCAGGTCAGGAAGAAACAGTTCGAACTGGACATGGAACAACAGACTGTTCTAAATAGGAAAAGGAATAAGTCAAGGCAGTGTATATTGTCACCCTGCCTTATTTAACTTATATGCAGAGTACATCATGAGAAACACTGGGCTGGAGGAAGCACACGCTGGAATCCAGATTGCTGGAGAAATATCAAGAAATCTCAGATATGCAGATGACACCACCCTTATGGCAGAAAGTGAAGAAGAACTAAAGAGTCTCCTGATGAAAGTGAAAGAGGAGAGTGAAAAAGTTAGCTTAAAGCTCAGCATTCAGAAAACTAAAATCATTGCATCCAGTCTCATCACTTCATGGCAAATAGATGGGAAAACATTGGAAACAGCAGCAGACTATTTTTGGGGGGCTTGGAAATCACTGCAGGTGATGGCTGCCTCCATGAACTTAAAACATATTTATGACTTGGAAGAAAAGTGATGACCAAACTAGACAGCATATTAAAAAGCCGAGACGTTGCTTTGCCAACAAAGATCCATCCAGTCAAGGCTATGGTTTTTCCATATGTCATGGATGGATATGAAAGATGTACTATAAAGAAAGTGACAGCTGAAAATTGGATGCTTTTGAACTGTGGTGTTGGAGAAGATGCTTGTAGGTCGCTTAGACTACAAGGAGACGCAACCACTCCATCCTAAAGGAAATCAGGTCTGAATATACATTGGAAGGACTAATACTGAACCTGAAACTCCAATACTTTGGCCACTTGATGTGAAGAGCTGACTCACTTGGAAGTTGCTTTGATTTGCCTGTGAGTGTGGGAGCCCTCCCTGGGCAAAGGGCCTCAGGGGTCATTGCCACTGAATCACGACCTCCAAGCAAGCGCATTCCAGCTGTGTGACATTCAGGAAGCAGGAGACTGGGAAAACTATCTTCCTTAGAGGAAGGAAAGTCATCCACAGAGAGTGTGTTTTCAGGCCTCTCTTTGCAGCAAGTGTTTTGCTTCTCAGACATCAGAGCTGCAGGCTTGCTCTGAGGGCCTCAATTGCAGAGTCAGGGCTGTGTGTCTCACTGCACTTTCCAAGCATTGCAGACACATTCCTAGGTTGGAGCAGTGCTTCCCATGAGAAAGAAGCCTCGGGAGTGTGTCTGAGCGGGCTGAGTGCCATGCTAGGGTCACCTAGTCGAGGGCACCTTGCACATCCAATGGGCCCCAGGCGAGTAGCTATGGACCGGCCCTTCGGTTGAGATATCCCAAAGCAGGGAACAAAGCTAGCTCTGTCAGAAGGAGGAAAACAGCAATGGGATGGATTTTCAAGCAGTTGCTAAGTCACACCACGTTAGGGCTCCCCGGGAAAGAAATGCGAATTTTGGCCTCTAGGCCCAGTATCCAGATGTGTGCACAGGATATTTTCCCCACAGGATCCAAGAATGTTCCAGACAGACCTAAGCTCACTAGCTCTCTCCTGCAGAGGAAATGAAATATTGTTGCTGAACCACGAAAAGATGCTGGGATTCTTGGCTTATGGAGGAGAAGAATTCAATCCAGGGCCCAAGACGAGGCTTGATTGCTCAGAGCTTTTGTGCAATAGAGTTTTATTAAAGGATAAAGGAGATAGAGAAAGCTTCTGACAGAGACATCACAAGGGGCAGAAAGCGTACCCCCTTGCTAGTGTTAGTAATGGAGTTATATACTCTCCAATAAGTTATGACAACGAACAAAAGAATGTCTGGAGGTTGTAAAGACTCACTAGACCTACTCCCATAATTGACATTTTAAGATAACAGGATTAGCCAGAAGGTTTTTTCCAGAGACCGTCCTCAAGAAGGATGCATGATTGTTATATAATCCTAAGGAATGTAGAGGGAAAAACAGTTTGTCCTTTCTTCCTCCTTGAGAATTCTAGACCCCTCTCTCCTTGGGGACCCTTGAACTTCTTAGAAACCTGCCTTGGCAATGACTCTCTCAGAAACATGATTGAACAGCCGTTTGGAGCTTCCTTTGACTTTCCCTGGGAGGGAGGGAGCCCTCCCTGAGCACAGGGCCTCAGGGGCCATGGCCAATGAAAAAGAATCTCCCAGCAAGTGCTTTTCAGCCCTGTGTGACTCTCAGCCCACAGGAGGCTGAGAAAACTCTCTTCCTTGGAGGAAGGAAAGGCAGCCCAAGAGTGTGTTTTCAGGCCTGTATCTTGCAGCAAGTGTTTGGCTTGTTAGACAGAAGACCTGCAGGCCTGTTCCAACAGACTCAATGCCAGAATCAGGGCCTTGTGTCTCCCTGCAGTTTCCTGGCCTTGCAAACACATTCCTAGGTGAGAGCAGTCCTGCCCATGGGGAAGCAGGCTGCGGGAGTGTGTCTGAGGGGGCCAGGTGTCATGCTGGGGTCACCTGGTCGAGGGCACCTTGCACCTCCAATGGACCCCAGGCAAGGAGTTGCAGGCCACCACCTTGCTTCTGAAATCCCAAAATGGGGAGCAAAGCTCGCTCTGTCAGAGGGAAGAAAACAGCAACAGGATGGATTTTCAAGCAGTTGCTAGGCTGTACTGCGTTAGGGCTCCAAGGAAGGAAAATGCGAATTTTAGCCCCTACGACTGGTATCCAGGTGGGCTCCCAGGATGATTTCCCCGCAGGATCCAAGAACGTTCCAGACAGACCTGGGCTCACTAGCTCCCTCCTGCAGAGGAAACATGAGAGAACAGCTGTTTGGAGGTTGCTTTGACTTCCCCTGGGAGGGTAGGATCCCTCCCTGGGTGCAGGGCCTCAGGGGCCATTGCCGCTGAGAAATGCCCTCTAAGCCAGACCTTTCCAGCCTTGTATGACTCAGCACGGAGGAGACTGGAAAAGCTCTCTTCCTTGGAGGAAGGAAAGCAGCCCAGAGAGTGTGTCACACTGATCTTGCAGCAGTGGAGGTCTGACGTCTGAGACGCCAAACACTTGCTGCAAGATACAGGTGAAAACCACTCTCTGGGCTGCCTTTCCTTCCTCCAAGGAAGAGAGCTTTTCCAGTCTCCTCCGTGCTGAGTCATACAAGGCTGGAAAGGTCTGGCTTAGAGGGCATTTCTCAGCGGCAATGGCCCCTGAGGCCCTGCACCCAGGGAGGGATCCTACCCTCCCAGGGGAAGTCAAAGCAACCTCCAAACAGCTGTTCTCTCATGTTTCCTCTGCAGGAGGGAGCTAGTGAGCCCAGGTCTGTCTGGAACGTTCTTGGATCCTGCGGGGAAATCATCCTGGGAGCCCACCTGGATACCAGTCGTAGGGGCTAAAATTCGCATTTTCCTTCCTTGGAGCCCTAACGCAGTACAGCCTAGCAACTGCTTGAAAATCCATCCTGTTGCTGTTTTCTTCCCTCTGACAGAGCGAGCTTTGCTCCCCATTTTGGGATTTCAGAAGCAAGGTGGTGGCCTGCAACTCCTTGCCTGGGGTCCATTGGAGGTGCAAGGTGCCCTCGACCAGGTGACCCCAGCATGACACCTGGCCCCCTCAGACACACTCCCGCAGCCTGCTTCCCCATGGGCAGGACTGCTCTCACCTAGGAATGTGTTTGCAAGGCCAGGAAACTGCAGGGAGACACAAGGCCCTGATTCTGGCATTGAGTCTGTTGGAACAGGCCTGCAGGTCTTCTGTCTAACAAGCCAAACACTTGCTGCAAGATACAGGCCTGAAAACACACTCTTGGGCTGCCTTTCCTTCCTCCAAGGAAGAGAGTTTTCTCAGCCTCCTGTGGGCTGAGAGTCACACAGGGCTGAAAAGCACTTGCTGGGAGATTACTTTTTCATTGGCCATGGCCCCTGAGGCCCTGTGCTCAGGGAGGGCTCCCTCCCTCCCAGGGAAAGTCAAAGGAAGCTCCAAACGGCTGTTCAATCATGTTTCTGAGAGAGTCATTGCCAAGGCAGGTTTCTAAGAAGTTCAAGGGTCCCCAAGGAGAGAGGGGTCTAGAATTCTCAAGGAGGAAGAAAGGACAAACTGTTTTTCCCTCTACATTCCTTAGGATTATATAACAATCATGCATCCTTCTTGAGGACGGTCTCTGGAAAAAACCTTCTGGCTAATCCTGTTATCTTAAAATGTCAATTATGGGAGTAGGTCTAGTGAGTCTTTACAACCTCCAGACATTCTTTTGTTCGTTGTCATAACTTATTGGAGAGTATATAACTCCATTACTAACACTAGCAAGGGGGTACGCTTTCTGCCCCTTGTGATGTCTCTGTCAGAAGCTTTCTCTATCTCCTTTATCCTTTAATAAAACTCTATTGCACAAAAGCTCTGAGCAATCAAGCCTCGTCTTGGGCCCTGGATTGAATTCTTCTCCTCCATAAGCCAAGAATCCCAGCATCTTTTCGTGGTTCAGCAACAATATTTCATTTCCTCTGCAGGAGAGAGCTAGTGAGCTTAGGTCTGTCTGGAACATTCTTGGATCCTGTGGGGAAAATATCCTGTGCACACATCTGGATACTGGGCCTAGAGGCCAAAATTCGCATTTCTTTCCCGGGGAGCCCTAACGTGGTGTGACTTAGCAACTGCTTGAAAATCCATCCCATTGCTGTTTTCCTCCTTCTGACAGAGCTAGCTTTGTTCCCTGCTTTGGGATATCTCAACCGAAGGGCCGGTCCATAGCTACTCGCCTGGGGCCCATTGGATGTGCAAGGTGCCCTCGACTAGGTGACCCTAGCATGGCACTCAGCCCGCTCAGACACACTCCCGAGGCTTCTTTCTCATGGGAAGCACTGCTCCAACCTAGGAATGTGTCTGCAATGCTTGGAAAGTGCAGTGAGACACACAGCCCTGACTCTGCAATTGAGGCCCTCAGAGCAAGCCTGCAGCTCTGATGTCTGAGAAGCAAAACACTTGCTGCAAAGAGAGGCCTGAAAACACACTCTCTGTGGATGACTTTCCTTCCTCTAAGGAAGATAGTTTTCCCAGTCTCCTGCTTCCTGAATGTCACACAGCTGGAATGCGCTTGCTTGGAGGTCGTGATTCAGTGGCAATGACCCCTGAGGCCCTTTGCCCAGGGAGGGCTCCCACACTCACAGGCAAATCAAAGCAACTTCCAAGTGAGTCAGCTCTTCACATCAAGTGGCCAAAGTATTGGAGTTTCAGGTTCAGTATTAGTCCTTCCAATGTATATTCAGACCTGATTTCCTTTAGGATGGAGTGGTTGCGTCTCCTTGTAGTCTAAGCGACCTACAAGCATCTTCTCCAACACCACAGTTCAAAAGCATCCAATTTTCAGCTGTCACTTTCTTTATAGTACATCTTTCATATCCATCCATGACATATGGAAAAACCATAGCCTTGACTGGATGGATCTTTGTTGGCAAAGCAACGTCTCGGCTTTTTAATATGCTGTCTAGTTTGGTCATCACTTTTCTTCCAAGTCATAAATATGTTTTAAGTTCATGGAGGCAGCCATCACCTGCAGTGATTTCCAAGCCCCCCAAAATAGTCTGCTGCTGTTTCCAATGTTTTCCCATCTATTTGCCATGAAGTGATGAGACTGGATGCAATGATTTTAGTTTTCTGAATGCTGAGCTTTAAGCTAACTTTTTCACTCTCCTCTTTCACTTTCATCAGGAGACTCTTTAGTTCTTCTTCACTTTCTGCCATAAGGGTGGTGTCATCTGCATATCTGAGATTCTTGATATTTCTCCCAGCAATCTGGATTCCAGCGTGTGCTTCCTCCAGCCCAGTGTTTCTCATGATGTACTCTGCATATAAGTTAAATAAGCAGGGTGACAATATACAGCCTTGACATATTCCTTTTCCTATTTAGAACCAGTCTGTTGTTCCATGTCCAGTTCGAACTGTTTCTTCCTGACCTGCATACAGGTTTCTCAAGAGACAGGTCAGGTGGTCTGGTTCCCATCTCTTTCAGAATTTTTCCCAGTTTATTGTGATCCACACAGTCAAAGGCTTTGGCATAGTCAATAAAGCAGAAATAGATGTCTTTTTTTCTGGAACTCTCTTGCTTTTTCAATGATCCAGTGGATGTTGGCAGTTTGATCTCTGGTTTCTCTGCATTTTTTAAATCCCTCTTGAACATTTGGAAGTTCACAGTTCATGTGAACTTGGAGAATTTTGAGCATTACTTTACTAGTGTGTGAGATGAGTGCAATTGTGCAGCAGCTTGAATATTCTTTGTCATTGCCTTTCTTTGGGATTGGAATGAAAACTGACCTAATGACTAGATGTTTTCAATTGCATATGCTGAAAGAACTGGCTGTGCAGTTTTGAAGAAAAAAAAATCATTTTAACCCATTTTCTCTGAAGTGCAAGGCATATCATGGCCATCCCTGAATCATAAAGTCACCTTTTCTTTATGTAGTCATAGTTTCATGCCTAAATTATAGGCCAACTCATGCTCAAATGACTCTGATGTCAGGGGCAGATCAACTAATAAAAAGCTTGGATTGTCCCTCTGGAGGAAAGTGAGATCTTGGTCCCACGAGAAGAATCTGAAGGGTTAAGGGAACTTGCAAGAGTGGGGAAAGCTTAGTCCATCCTACATGTACCAAAATCTTAAATAAGGCTTATTTACTTTACCGAAGTAAAAAAACAGATGATGAAAACAATTATAAATCAATGAAAGGTAAAGAAACTCATAGTCTGTTATCAAAAATTGCATTCTAAGAAAACTTTGTTCTCTTAACCTAGAGAGGAGACTAAATTCCATCTGGTACCAGCTTACCAGAAGACAAACAAACAACAAACAAATTATCGGTAAGCTTAAAAAAAGTATATTCCATATATCTTGAAGTAGCAGTATTTCTGCAAAGGCATCAGTGTGAAACCATAGAGGACATGGTTAAAACCTGATTAAATAGAAATTGACAATGTAATCTGGTCACTGCTGCGACTTGAAATGCTTTAATATGATAACTGGAATTATAACTGACAGCATTTGACCAGGACATATCAGATTTTCACGGATGTCAGATAATTTCTAGATATCTATATTAGGAACTGAAGGAA
>NW_017200385.1:0-7020 GCF_001704415.2 Capra hircus
GTACTTTCACTGCGTGGTCGGGAAAGAATTCCCTGCGTTCCAGTCGCATCTCAAGAGGAGGCGCTCTCCACAGGAAAGGCTAGAGGGACTCCAGGGTCGTGCCACCATTCCCAGAGTCCCCCAGATTTCTCAGTCCATTCCAGGGAAAACCTGTTTTCCCTGCACTGCCTCGACTTTCAAGCCGAGGATCGAGCTCACACCACGGTGGCACGTGGGACAGACCTGTGGGAAAGCCTCATGGGAAAGAATCATGGAAAGCCTCGAGGGAAAGCCATAGATCGCTAGATCCAGGAGAAGGGAAGCGTGATACTGCTGCTACAGCTCGGGAGGAAAGCGCACGTGCCTACCCCCACTCGAGACGAGGACTGACTCCCTGGGGAGACACCAGAAGCCCCCAAGATACATGTCAGCACTGGAGAGGAATCCTCAGGTTCCGGCACCGACTCCACACAAGGTCTTAGGCCCCGGCATTGACGGGAGAGGAAACCTGAGAGGCCCCCGAGCAACTCGCATGGGGACTGGCCTTCCTGAGGCCACCAGAGCGGGTCCCTGAGGTCCCCGTTGTAAGTCAAGAGCACATGCCGCAACGCTAGGAAATCCAGGAGGTTCTCCCCTGCAGGCGAGATGAGGCCCATTTCCGCTGAGGCATCTCGAGGCTAATCACACCTAACCTCTGGAACTTCCAAAGGGTCCTTCACACCCTTGCTGCAACTCAAGAAGTTCCCGACATATCCGTCTCCACTCGAGAGCAAGCACGATTGTCAAGCCCACATCCAGAGGAGCCCCTTTTCCGCCTCCTAGCTCGAGAGGAGGGATCCTTTCCCTGCGTGCTCTGGAAAGAATTGCCGGCGTTCCCGTAGCATCTCAAAGAGGAGGCGCTCTCCACAGGAAAGGTGAGAGGAACTCCAGGGTCGTGCCACCATTCCCAGAGTCCCCAGATGTCTCAGTCCATTCCGGGGAAACCTGTTTCCCCTGCACTGCGTCGACTTTCAAAGCCGAGGATCGACTCACACCACGGTGGCACGTGGGACAGCCCCTGTGGGAAAGCCTCGTGGGTAACCCCTCGTGGGAAGCCTCGAGGGAAAGCCACAGATCCCTTGATCCACGCGAAGGGAAGCGCGACACTGCTGCTACAGCTAGGAAGGAAAGCACACGTGCATGACCCCACTCGAGACGAGGACTGACTCCCCTGGGGAGACTCCAGAAGAACCCCGATATCCATGTCAGCACTGGAGAGGAATCCTCAGGTTCCGGAACTGACTCCACACAAGGACTTAGTCCCCAGCATCGATGGGAGAGGAAACCTGAGAGGCCCCCGTGAGGCCCCCGAGCAATTCGCATGCCGGACTGGCCTTTCCTGAGGTCACCAGAGCGGGTCCCTAAGGTCCCCGTCGTAAGTCGAGAGCACCAGCCGCAACTCGAGAAAATCCAGGAGGTTCTCCCCTCCAGGAGAGATAAGGTCCATTTCCGCTGAGGCGTCTCGAGGCTAATCACACCTAACCTCTGGAACTTCCATAGGGTCCTTCACACCCTTGCTGCAACTCAAGAAGTTCCCCGACATACCCGTCTCCACTCGAGAGGAAGCACGAGTGTCCCGCCACATCCAGAGGAGCCCCGTTTCCGCCTCCTAGCTCGAGAGGAGGGATCCTTTCCTTTCCTGGTCGGGAAAGTATTCCCGGCGTTCCCGACGCATCTCAAGTGGAGGCGCTCTCCACAGGAAAGGCGAGAGGAACTCCAGGGTCCTGCCACATTCACAGAGTCCCCCAGATGTCTCAGTCCATTCCAGGGAAACCTGTTTTCCCTGCACTGCCCTGACTTTCAAGCCGAGGATCGACTCATACCACGGTGGCACGTGGGACAGCACTGTGGGAAAGCCTCGTGGGAAAGCCTCGTGGGAATGCCTAGTGGAAAGCCTCGAGGGAAAGCCACAAATCCCTTGATCCACACGAAGGGAAATGTGACACTGCTGCTAAAGCTCGGGAGGAAAGCGCACGTGCATGCCCCCAAACGAGACGAGGACTGACTCCCCTGGGGAGACTACAGAAGTACCCCAAGATCCATGTCAGCACTGGAGAGGAATCCTAAGGTTCCGGCACTGACTCCACACAAGGTCTTAGGCCCCAGCATCGAAGGGAGAGGAATCCCAAGAGGACCTCGAGCAACACGCATGGGGACTGGCCTTTCCGGAGGCCACCAGAGCGGGTCCCTGAGGTCCCCGTCGTAAGGCTAGAGCACCTGCTGCAACTCGAGAAAATCCAGGAGGTTCTCCCCTGCAGGCTAAATGAGGCCCATTTCCTCTGAGGCATCTCGAGGTTAATCACACCTAACCTCTGGAACTTCCAAAGGGTCCTTCACACCCTTGCTGCAACTCAAGAAGTTCCCCAACATACCCGTCTCCACTCGAGAGGAAGCACGAGAGTCCCGCCCACATCCAGAGGAGCCCGTTTCCGCTTCTAGCTCGAAAGGAGGGGTACTTTCACTGCGTGGTCGGGGAAAGAATTCCCTGCGTTCCAGTCGCATCTCAAGAGGAGGCGCTCTCCACAGGAAAGGCTAGAGGGACTCCAGGGTCGTGCCACCATTCCCAGAGTCCCCCAGATTTCTCAGTCCATTCCAGGGAAACCTGTTTTCCCTGCACTGCCTCGACTTTCAAGCCGAGGATCGACTCACACCACGGTGGCACGTGGGACAGACCTGTGGGAAAGCCTCATGGGAAAGAATCATGGGAAAGCCTCGAGGGAAAGCCATAGATCGCTAGATCCAGGAGAAGGGAAGCGTGATACTGCTGCTACAGCTCGGGAGGAAAGCGCACGTGCCTACCCCCACTCGAGACGAGGACTGACTCCCCTGGGGAGACACCAGAAGCCCCCAAGATACATGTCAGCACTGGAGAGGAATCCTCAGGTTCCGGCACCGACTCCACACAAGGTCTTAGGCCCCGGCATTGACGGGAGAGGAAACCCTGAGAGGCCCCCGAGCAACTCGCATGGGGACTGGCCTTTCCTGAGGCCACCAGAGCGGGTCCCTGAGGTCCCCGTCGTAAGTCAAGAGCACATGCCCAACGCTAGGAAATCCAGGAGGTTCTCCCCTGCAGGCGAGATGAGGCCCATTTCCGCTGAGGCATCTCGAGGCTAATCACACCTAACCTCTGGACCTTCCAAAGGGTCCTTCACACCCTTGCTGCAACTCAAGAAGTTCCCCGACATATCCGTCTCCACTCGAGAGCAAGCATACGATTGTCAAGCCCACATCCAGAGGAGCCCCTTTTCCGCCTCCTAGCTCGAGAGGAGGGATCCTTTCCCTGCGTGGTTCGGGAAAGAATTCCCAGCGTTCCCGTAGCATCTCAAGAGGACGCGCTTTCCACAGGAAAGGCGAGAGGAACTCCAGCGTCGTGCCACCATTCCCAGAGTCCCCCAGATGTCTCAGTCCATTCCAGGGAAACCTGTTTTCCCTACACTGCCTCGACTTTCAATCCGAGAATCGACTCACACCACGGTGGCACGTGGGACAGCCCTGTGGGAAAGCCTCGAGGTAAAGCCTCGTGGGAAAGCCTAGAGGGAAAGCCGCAGATCCCTTGATCCACGCAAAGGGAAGCGTGACACTGCGGCTACAGCTCGGGAGGGAAAGCCCACGTGCATGCCCCCACTCGAGACGAGGACTGACTCCCCTGGGGACACTCCAGAAGTCTCCCAAGACCCATGTCATTCGGGAGAGGAGTCGTCAGGTTCCGGCACCAAATCCCCACAAGGTCTTAGGTGCCGGCATCGACGGGAGAGGAATCCCGAGAGGCCCCCGGGCAACTCGCATGGGGATTGGCCTTTCCTGAGGTCACCAGAGCGGGTCCCTGAGGTCCCCGTCGTAAGTCGAGCGCACCTGCCGTAACTCGAGAAAATCAAGGAGGTTCTCCCCTCCAGGCGAGATGAGGCCCATTTCCGCTGAGGCATCTCGAGGCTAATCACACCTAACCTCTGGAACTTCCAAAGGGTCCTTCACACCCTTGCTGCAACTCAAGAAGTTCCCCGACATACCCGTCTCCACACGAGAGGAAGCACGAGAGTCCCGCCCACATCCAGAGGAGCCCCTATTCCGCCTCCTAGCTCGAGAGGAGGGATCCTTTCCATGCGTGTTGGGGAAAGAATTCCCAGCATTCCCGTCGAATCTCAAGAGGAGGCGCTCTCCAAAGGAAAGGCGAGAGGAACTCCCTGGTCGTGTCACCATTCACAGAGTCCCCCAGATGACTCAGTCCATTCCAGGGAAACCTGTTTTCCCTGCACTGTCTCGACTTTCAAGTCGAGGATGCACTCAAAAAAGGGTGGCACGTGGGACAGCCCTGTGGGAAAACCTCGTGGGAAAGCTTCGTGCGAAAGCCTCGAGGGAAAGCCACAGATCCCTTGAACCACGCGAAGGGAAGCGTGACACTGCTGCTACATCTCGGGAGGAAAGCGCACGTGCATGTCCCCACTCGTGAAGAGGTCTGACTCCCCTGGGGAGACTCCAGAAGTACCCCAAGATCCATGTCAGCACTGGAGAGGAATCCTCAGGGTCCGGCACCGACTCCACACAACGTCTTAGGCCCCGGCATCGACGGAGAGGAATCCGGAGAGGCCACCAAGCAACTCGCATGGGACTGGCCTTTCCTGAGGCCACCAGAGCGGGTCCCTGACGTCCCCGTCGTAAGTCGAGAGCACCTGCCGCAACTCGAGAAAATCCAGGAGGTTCTCCCCTCCAGGAGAGATGAGGCCCATGTCCGCTGAAGCGTCTCGAAGCTAATCACACCTAACCTCTGGCACTTCCAAAGGGTCCTTCACACCCTTTGCTGCAACTCAAGAAGTTCCCCGACATACCCGTCTCCACTCGAGAGGAAGCACGAGAGTCCCGCCCACATCCAGAGGAGACCCGTTTCCGCTTCTATCTCGAAAGGAGGGGTCCTTTCCCTGCGTGGTCCGGAAAGAATTCCCGGCGTTCCCGTCGCATCTCAAGAGGAGGCGCTCTCCACAGGAAAGGCGAGAGGGACTCCAGGGTCGTGCCACCATTCCCAGAGTGCCCCAGATGTTCCAGTCCATTCCAGGGAAATCTTTTTTCCCTGCACTGCCTCGACTTTCAAGCCGAGGATCGACTCACACCACTGTGGCACGTGGAACAGCCCTCTGGGAAAGCCTTGTGGGAAAGCCTCGAGGGAAAGCCACAGATCCCTTGGTCCACGCCAAGCGTGACACTGCTGCTAGAGCTCGGAAGGAAAGCGCACGTGCATGCCCCACTCGGGACGAGGACTGACTCCCCTGGGGAGACAACAGAAGTACCCCAAGATCCATGTCAGCACTGGAGAGAAATCCTCAGGTTCCGGCACCGAATCCACACAAGATTTTAGGCCCCAGCATCGACGGGATAGGAATCCCGAGAGGCCACGAGCAACTCGCATGGGGACTGGCCTTTCCTGAGGCCGCCAGAGTGGGTCCCTCAGGTCCGCGTCGTAAGTCGAGAGCACCTGCCGCAACTTAAGAAAATCCAGGAGGTTCTCCCCTCCAGGCGATATGAGGCCCATTTTCACTGAGGCGTCTCGAGTCTAATCACACCTAACCTCTAGAACTTCCAAAGGGTCCTTCACACCCTTGCTGGAACTCAAGAAGTTCCCCGACATACCCGTCTCCACTCGAGAGGAAGCACGAGATTCCCGCCCACATTCAGAGGAGCCCCGTTTCCGCCTCCTAGCTCGAGAGGAGGGATCCTTTCCCTGCGTGTTCGGGAAAGAATTCCCGGCGTTTCCGTCGCATCTCACGAGGAGGCGCTCTCCACAAGAAAGACGAGAGAAACTCCAGGGTCGTGCCACCATTCCCAGAGTCCCCCAGATGTCTCAGTCCTTTCCAGGGAAACCTGTTTGCCTGCACTGCCTCGACTTTCAAGCCGAGGATAGATTCACACCACAGGTGGCACGTGGGACAGCCCTGTTGGAAAGCCTCGTGGGAAAACTCGTTGGAAAGCCTCGAGGGAAAGGCCACATATCCCTTGATCCACGCCTATGGAAGCGTGACACTGCTGCTACAGCTCGGGAGGAAAGCCCACGTGGCATGCCCCCACTCGAGACGAGGACTGACTCCCCTGGGGTGACTCCAGAAGTACCGCAATATCTATGTCAGCACTGGGAGAGGAATCCTCAGGTTCTGGCACCGATTACACACACGGTCTTAGGCCCCGGCATCAACGGGAGAGGAATCCCGAGAGGCCCCCGAGCAACTGGCATGGGGACTGGCCTTTCCTGAGGCCACCAGAGAGGGTCACTGAGGTCCCTGTCGTAAAGTCGAGAGCAAATGCTGGAACTCCAGAAAATCCATGAGGTTACCCCTCCAGGCGAGATGACGCCCATTTCCGCTGAGGCGTCTCCAGGCTAATGACACCTAAACTCTGGAACTTCCAAAGGGTCCTTCACACCCTTGCTGCAACTCAAGAAGTTCCCCGACATTCCCGTCTCCACTCGAGAGGAAGCACGAGAGTACCGCACACATCCAGAGGAGCCCCTTTTCCGCCTCCTAGCTCGAGAGGAGGGATCCTTTCCCTGCGTGGTCGGGAAAGAATTCCTGGCATTCCCGTCGCATCTCATGGGGAGGCGCTCTCCACAAGAAAGGAGAGATGAACTCCAGGGTCGTGCCACCATACCCAGAGTCCCCCAGATGTCTCAGTCCATTCCAGGGAAAACTCTTTTCCCTGCACTGCCTCGACTTTCACGCTGAGGATCGACTCACAAAACGGTGGCACGTGGGACAGCCCTGTAGCAAAGCCTCGTGGGAAAGACTCGAGGAAAGCCTGCGAGGGAAAGAAACAGATCCCATGATCCACGCGAAGGAAAGCGTGACACTGCTGGTACAGCTCGGGAGGAAAGCACACGTGCATGCACCCATCGAGACAAGGACTGACTGCCTGGGGAGACTCCAGAAATACCCCAAGATCCATGTCAGCACTGGAGAGGAATCCTCAGGTTCCGGCACCGACTCAACACAAGGTCTTAGGCCTCAGCATCGACAGGAGAGG
>NW_017200386.1:0-7020 GCF_001704415.2 Capra hircus
CATAGGCGAGCCTTGCGCAGACTTGCCTTGCTTAAGGCTCCCTCCCCAGGAAGGAGCAGGCTGTGTGAGGCTCGAAACGCCACTGGCGCCTTCCTGGCTTCAGCTCTACCCCTGCCTTGCCTTTGCACTTAGGTCCCAAGCGTCCTTGAGGAGGGCTTAGGGGCTGGTGGGTTGCACACTGCCAAGGGCTCCAGCAGTGAAAGCTCTGTCAGAGGGAAGCGAAGGGCAACAGCAGGGCTCCTTCAGCGGTTCCTTGGCCGCCCAGACAAAGCTCCGCACGGAGAGCACCAGGTTCCAAGGGCCCCTGGCTGGGGTTTTGCATCCCCACACTCCAGAGGCTGACTCCGTGGGTGCCTAGAAAGTGTGTGAGAGACGTAGGTTCCCTAGCACTCTCCTCCCCAGCAGAGACATGTGCAGGTGGTTGGGGCCTTATCCTGCGTGTCTGGGTTCCCGCCACAGCCTCAACTCAGGGGAAGCAGCCCCTGAGGCAAGACCTGCTGGAGGAGCCCTGCGCGCCCGCTGATAGGCGAGAGCACAGCCAGCAGTGTAGCGAGCCTCCTCGGAGAAGAGGAGGCAGCCGAGCCCAGTCAAGAGGAAAGCCCTGCTTGCACGGAGCTAAGTGGGCCTCCAGTACGCAGAGCTCTAGCTCTGCTCAGAGCCCCGATCTGGCAGAGTTTCTGGCGCGCGAGGCTGCTCGGCCGGGGCTCGCCTTGCCCAGACTTGCCTTGCTTTTAGGCTCCCTCCCCAGGAAGGAGCTGTCTGAGCGAGCCTGGGAGACGCCACTGGTGCCTTCCTTGCCTCAGCTCCAATCCTGCCTTGCCTTTGCACATAGGTGCCAGGCGTGTTGGGAGGGCTTAGGGGTGGTGGTTGCACACTGCCAAGGGCTTCAGCAGTGAGAGCTCTGTCAGAGGGAAGGGAAGGGCAACTGCAGGGCTCCTCCAGCGGTTGCTTGGCCGCCCAGATTCAGCGCCACACGGAGAGCACCAGGCTCCCAGGGCCCCTGGCTGGGGTTTTCAGCCCCGCACACACGGAGGCTGATTCCTTGGGTGCCCAGAAAGTGTATGACAGACGTAGGTTCCCTAGCACTCTCCTCCCCAGCAGAGACATGTGCAGGTGTTTGGGGCCTGATCCTGCGTGTCTGGGTTCCTGCCCACAGCCCCAACTCAGGGGAAGCAGCCCCTGAGGCAAGACCTGCTGGAGGAGCCCTGCGCCCCCGCCTGATAGGCGAGTGCACAGCCAGCAGGGAAGCGAGCCTCCTCGGGGAAGAGGAGGCAGCAAGTCCCCGTCAAGCTGAAATCCCTGCTTACACGAAGCTAAGTGCGACTCCAGTACGGCAGATCTCTAGCTCTGTTCAGAGGCCCGATCTGGCAGAGTTCCTGGCACCAAGATGCTCTGCCATAGGCGAGCCTTGCGCAGACTTGCCTTGCTTTAAGGCTCCCTCCCAGGAAGGAGCAGGCTGTGTGAGGCTCGGAAACGCCACTGGCGCCTTCCTGGCTTCAGCTCTACCCCTGCCTTGCCTTTGCACTTAGGTCCCAAGCGTCCTTGAGGAGGGCTTAGGGGCTGGTGGGTTGCACACTGCCAAGGGCTCCAGCAGTGAAAGCTCTGTCAGAGGGAAGCGAAGGGCAACAGCAGGGCTCCTTCAGCGGTTCCTTGGCCGCCCAGACAAAGCTCCGCACGGAGAGCACCAGGTTCCAAGGGCCCCTGGCTGGGTTTTGCATCCCCACACTCCCAGAGGCTGACTCCGTGGGTGCCTAGAAAGTGTGTGAGAGACGTAGGTTCCCTAGCACTCTCCTCCCCAGCAGAGACATGTGCAGGTGGTTGGGGCCTTATCCTGCGTGTCTGGGTTCCCGCCCACAGCCTCAACTCAGGGGAAGCAGCCCCTGAGGCAAGACCTGCTGGAGGAGCCCTGCGCGCCCGCCTGATAGGCGAGAGCACAGCCAGCAGTGTAGCGAGCCTCCTCGGGAGAAGAGGAGGCAGCCGAGCCCAGTCAAGAGGAAAGCCCTGCTTGCACGGAGCTAAGTGGGCCTCCAGTACGGCAGAGCTCTAGCTCTGCTCAGAGCCCCGATCTGGCAGAGTTTCTGGCGCGAGGCTGCTCGGCCGGGGGCTCGCCTTGCCCAGACTTGCCTTGCTTTTAGGCTCCCTCCCCAGGAAGGAGCTGTCTGAGCGAGCCTGGGAGACGCCACTGGTGCCTTCCTTGCCTCAGCTCCAATCCTGCCTTGCCTTTGCACATAGGTGCCAGGCGTGGTTGGGAGGGCTTAGGGGTGGTGGGTTGCACACTGCCAAGGGCTTCAGCAGTGAGAGCTCTGTCAGAGGGAAGGGAAGGGCAACTGCAGGGCTCCTCCAGCGGTTTCTAGGCCGCCTAGAATCAGCGCCGCACCGAGAGCACCAGGCTCCCAGGCCCCTGGCTGGGGTTTTCAGCCCCGCACACACGGAGGCTGATTCCTTGGGTGCCCAGAAAGTGTATGACAGACGTAGGTTCCCTAGCACTCTCCTCCCCAGCAGAGACATGTGCAGGTGTTGGGGCCTGATCCTGCGTGTCTGGGTTCCTGCCCACAGCCCCAACTCAGGGGAAGCAGCCCCTGAGGCAAGACCTGCTGGAGGAGCCCTGCGCCCCCGCCTGATAGGCGAGTGCACAGCCAGCAGGGAAGCGAGCCTCCTCGGGGGAAGAGGAGGCAGCCCAGCCCCGTCAAGTTGAAAGCCCTGCTTGCACGGAGCTAAGTGCGCCTCCAGTACGGCAGAGCTCTAGCTCTGCTCAGAGCCCCGATCTGGCAGAGTTCCTGGCGCGAGGCTGCTCTGCCGGGGGCTAGCCTTGCCCAGACTTGCCTTGCTTTTAGGCTGCCTCTCCAGGAAGGAGCAGGCAGCAGGAGCCTGGGAGTCGCCACTGGCGCCTTTCTTGCCTCAGCTCCAATCCTGCCTTGCCTTTGCACTTAGGTCCCAGTCCTCCTTAAGGAGAGCTTAGGGGCTGGTGGGTTGCACACTGCCAAGGGCTCCAGCAGTGAGAATTCTGTCAGAGGGAAGGGAAGGGCAACTGCAGGGCTCCTCCAGCGGTTGCTTGGCCGCCCAGATTCAGCGCCACACGGAGAGCACCAGGCTCCCAGGGCCCCTGGCTGGGGTTTTCAGCCCCGCACACACGGAGGCTGATTCCTTGGGTGCCCAGAAAGTGTATGACAGACGTAGGTTCCCTAGCACTCTCCTCCCCAGCAGAGACATGTGCAGGTGTTTGGGGCCTGATCCTGCGTGTCTGGGTTCCTGCCCACAGCCCCAACTCAGGGGAAGCAGCCCCTGAGGCAAGACCTGCTGGAGGAGCCCTGCGCCCCGCCTGATAGGCGAGTGCACAGCCAGCAGGGAAGCGAGCCTCCTCGGGGGAAGAGGAGGCAGCAAGTCCCCGTCAAGCTGAAACCTGCTTCTAAGTGCGACTCCAGTACGGCAGATCTCTAGCTCTGTTCAGAGGGATCCAGAGTTCCTCTGCTTGCCTAGGCGAGCCTTGCGCAGAACTTGCCTTGCTTTAAGGCTCCCTCCCAGTGAAGGAGCAGGCCTCGTGGGCTCGGAGTGCGCCACTGGCGCTTCCTAGCTTCAGCTCACCCCTGCCTTGTGGCGCACTGGTCCTCCTTGACAGGCTCCTTCCTGGGCTGGTGGGTTGCAAGCAAGCCAAGGCTCCAGCAGTGCTCCTATGCAGAAGGAACTCTGCCAGATCGGGCTCTGAACAGAGCTAGAGATCTGCCGTACTGGAGTCGCACTTAGCTTCGTGTAAGCAGGGATTTCAGCTTGACGGGGACTTGCTGCCTCCTCTTCCCCGAGGAGGCTCGCTTCCCTGCTGGCTGTGCACTCGCCTATCAGGCGGGGGCGCAGGGCTCCTCCAGCAGGTCTTGCCTCAGGGGCTGCTTCCCCTGAGTTGGGGCTGTGGGCAGGAACCCAGACACGCAGGATCAGGCCCCAAACACCTGCACATGTCTCTGCTGGGGAGGAGAGTGCTAGGGAACCTACGTCTGTCATACACTTTCTGGGCACCCAAGGAATCAGCCTCCGTGTGTGCGGGGCTGAAAACCCCAGCCAGGGGCCTGGGAGCCTGGTGCTCTCCGTGTGGCGCTGAATCTGGGCGGCCAAGCAACCGCTGGAGGAGCCCTGCAGTTGCCCTTCCCTTCCCTCTGACAGAATTCTCACTGCTGGAGCCCTTGGCAGTGTGCAACCCACCAGCCCCTAAGCTCTCCTTAAGGAGGACTGGGACCTAAGTGCAAAGGCAAGGCAGGATTGGAGCTGAGGCAAGAAAGGCGCCAGTGGCGACTCCCAGGCTCCTGCTGCCTGCTCCTTCCTGGAGAGGCAGCCTAAAAGCAAGGCAAGTCTGGGCAAGGCTAGCCCCCGGCAGAGCAGCCTCGCGCCAGGAACTCTGCCAGATCGGGGCTCTGAGCAGAGCTAGAGCTCTGCCGTACTGGAGGCGCACTTAGCTCCGTGCAAGCAGGGCTTTCAACTTGACGGGGCTGGGCTGCCTCCTCTTCCCCCGAGGAGGCTCGCTTCCCTGCTGGCTGTGCACTCGCCTATCAGGCGGGGGCGCAGGGCTCCTCCAGCAGGTCTTGCCTCAGGGGCTGCTTCCCCTGAGTTGGGGCTGTGGGCAGGAACCCAGACACGCAGGATCAGGCCCCAACACCTGCACATGTCTCTGCTGGGGAGGAGAGTGCTAGGGAACCTACGTCTGTCATACACTTTCTGGGCACCCAAGGAATCAGCCTCCGTGTGTGCGGGGCTGAAAACCCCAGCCAGGGCCCTGGGAGCCTGGTGCTCTCGGTGCGGCGCTGATTCTAGGCGGCCTAGAAACCGCTGGAGGAGCCCTGCAGTTGCCCTTCCCTTCCCTCTGACAGAGCTCTCACTGCTGAAGCCCTTGGCAGTGTGCAACCCACCACCCCTAAGCCCTCCCAACGACGCCTGGCACCTATGTGCAAAGGCAAGGCAGGATTGGAGCTGAGGCAAGGAAGGCACCAGTGGCGTCTCCCAGGCTCGCTCAGACAGCTCCTTCCTGGGAGGGAGCCTAAAAGCAAGGCAAGTCTGGGCAAGGCGAGCCCCCGGCCGAGCAGCCTCGCGCCAGAAACTCTGCCAGATCGGGGCTCTGAGCAGAGCTAGAGCTCTGCCGTACTGGAGGCCACTTAGCTCCGTGCAAGCAGGGCTTTCCTCTTGACTGGGCTCGGCTGCCTCCTCTTCTCCCGAGGAGGCTCGCTACACTGCTGGCTGTGCTCTCGCCTATCAGGCGGCGCGCAGGGCTCCTCCAGCAGGTCTTGCCTCAGGGGCTGCTTCCCCTGAGTTGAGGCTGTGGGCGGGAACCCAGACACGCAGGATAAGGCCCCAACCACCTGCACATGTCTCTGCTGGGGAGGAGAGTGCTAGGGAACCTACGTCTCTCACACACTTTCTAGGCACCCACGGAGTCAGCCTCTGGAGTGTGGGGATGCAAAACCCAGCCAGGGGCCCTTGGAACCTGGTGCTCTCCGTGCGGAGCTTTGTCTGGGCGGCCAAGGAACCGCTGAAGGAGCCCTGCTGTTGCCCTTCGCTTCCCTCTGACAGAGCTTTCACTGCTGGAGCCCTTGGCAGTGTGCAACCCACCAGCCCCTAAGCCCTCCTCAAGGACGCTTGGGACCTAAGTGCAAAGGCAAGGCAGGGTAGAGCTGAAGCCAGGAAGGCGCCAGTGGCGTTTCCGAGCCTCACACAGCCTGCTCCTTCCTGGGGAGGAGCCTTAAAGCAAGGCAAGTCTGCGCAAGGCTCGCCTATGGCAGAGCATCTTGTGCCAGGAACTCTGCCAGATCGGGCCTCTGAACAGAGCTAGAGATCTGCCGTACTGGAGTCGCACTTAGCTTCGTGTAAAGCAGGGATTTCAGCTTGACGGGGCTTGCTGCCTCCTCTTCCCCGAGGAGGCTCGCTTCCCTGCTGGCTGTGCACTCGCCTATCAGGCGGGGCGCAGGGCTCCTCCAGCAGGTCTTGCCTCAGGGGCTGCTTCCCTGAGTTGGGGCTGTGGGCAGGAACCCAGACACGCAGGATCAGGCCCCAACCACCTGCACATGTCTCTGCTGGGGAGGAGAGTGCTAGGGAACCTACGTCTGTCATACACTTTGGGCACCCAAGGAATCAGCCTCCGTGTGTGCGGGGCTGAAAACCCCAGCCAGGGGCCCTGGGAGCCTGGTGCTCTCGGTGCGGCGCTGATTCTAGGCGGCCTAGAAACCGCTGGAGGAGCCCTGCAGTTGCCCTTCCCTTCCCTCTGACAGAGCTCTCACTGCTGAAGCCCTTGGCAGTGTGCAACCCACCACCCCCTAAGCCCCCTATGTGCAAAGGCAAGGCAGGATTGGAGCTGAGGCAAGGAAGGCACCAGTGGCGTCTCCCAGGCTCGCTCAGACAGCTCCTTCCTGGGGGAGGCCTAAAAGCAAGGCAAGTCTGGGCAAGGCGAGCCCCCGGCCGAGCAGCCTCGCGCCAGAAACTCTGCCAGATCGGGGCTCTGAGCAGAGCTAGAGCTCTGCCGTACTGGAGGCCCACTTAGCTCCGTGCAAGCAGGGCTTTCCTCTTGACTGGGCTCGGCTGCCTCCTCTTCTCCCGAGGAGGCTCGCTACACTGCTGGCTGTGCTCTCGCCTATCAGGCGGGCGCGCAGGGCTCCTCCAGCAGGTCTTGCCTCAGGGGCTGCTTCCCCTGAGTTGAGGCTGTGGGCGGGAACCCAGACACGCAGGATAAGGCCCCAACCACCTGCACATGTCTCTGCTGGGGAGGAGAGTGCTAGGGAACCTACGTCTCTCACACACTTTCTAGGCACCCACGGAGTCAGCCTCTGGGAGTGTGGGGATGCAAAAACCCAGCCAGGGGCCCTTGGAACCTGGTGCTCTCCGTGCGGAGCTTTGTCTGGGCGCCAAGGAACCGCTGAAAGGAGCCCTGCTGTTGCCCTTCGCTTCCTCTGACAGAGCTTTCACTGCTGGAGCCCTTGCGGTAGAGCTGAAGCCAGGGAAGGCGGCCAGTGGCAGTTTCGAGCCTCACACAGCCACTTGCTCCTTCCT
>NW_017200387.1:0-7019 GCF_001704415.2 Capra hircus
GTTCGAACCTCGCGTGAAAGTCGAGGCAGTGCAGGGAAAACAGGTTCCTCTGGAATGGACTGAGACATCTGGGACTCTTGGAATGGTGGCACGACTCTGGAGTTCCTCTCGCATTTCCTGTGGAGAGCGCCTCCACTTGAGATGCGACGGGAACGCCGGGAATTCTTTCCCGACGAAGCAGGGAAAGGATCCCCACATCTCGAGCTACGAGGCGGAAAGGGCTCCTCTGGATGTGGGCGGGACCCTCGTGCTTCCTATCGAGAGGAGACGGGTATGTCAGGGAACTTCTTGAGTGGCAGCAAGGGTGTGAAGACCCTTTGGAAGTTCCAGAGGTTAGTGTGATTAGCCTCCAGACGCTTCAGCGGAAATGGGCCTCATCTCGCCTGGGAGGGGAGAACCTCCTGGATTTTCTCGAGTTGCGGCAGGTGCTCTCGACTTACGACGGGGACCTCAGGGACCCGCTCTGGTGGCCTCAGGAAAGGCCAGTCCACATGCGAGTTGCTCGGGGGCCTCTCGGGATTCCTCTACCATCGAGGCCGGGGCCTAAGACCTTGTGTGGAGTCGGTGCCGGAACCTGAGGATTCTTCTGCAGTGCTGACATGGATCTTGGGTACTTCTGAGTCTCCCCAGGGGAGTCAGTCCTCGTTTGAGTGGGCGCATGCACGTGCGCTTACCTCCGAGCTGTGGCAGCAGTGTCATGCTTCCCTTCGCCTGGATCAAGGGATCTGTGGCTTTCCCACGAGGCTTTCCCACAGGGCTATCCCACGTGCCACGTGGTGTGAGTCGATCGATGGCTTGAAAGTCAACGCAGTGCAAGGAAAACAGGTTTCCCTGGAATGGACTGAGACATCTGGCGAATCTGGGAATGGTGGCACGACCCTGGACTTCCTCTCGACTTTCCTGTGGAGAGCGCCTCCTCTTGAGATGCGACGGGAACGCCGGGAATTCTTCCCGACCACTCAGGGAAAGGATCCCTTCTCTCGAGCTAGGAGGCGGAAACGGTGCCTCTGTATGTGGGCGGGACTCTCGTGCTTCCTCTCGAGTGGAGACGGCTATGTCGGCGAAATTCTGGATTTGCAGCAAGGGTGTAAAGGACCCTTTGGAAGTTCCAGAGGTTAGGTGTGATTAGCCTCGAGACGCCTCAGTGGAAATGGTCCTCATGTTGCCAGGAGGGGAGAACCGCTGGATTTTCTCGAGTTGCGGCATGTGCTCTCGACTTTCGACGGGGACCTCAGGGACCCGCTCTGGTGGCCTCAGGAAAGGCCAGTCCTATGCGAGTTGCTCGGGGGCCTCTGGGGATTCCTCTCCCATCGATGCCAGGGACTAGACCTTGTGTGGAGTCGGTGCCGGAACTTGAGCATTCCTCTGCAGTGCTGACATGGATCTTGGGGTACTTCTGAAGTCTCCCCAGGGGAGTCAGTCCTCGTCTCGAGTGGGGGCATGCTCGTGCGCTTTCCTCCCGAGGTGTAGCAGCATTGTCACGCTTCCCGGCGAGTGAATCAAGGGATCTGTGTCTTTTCCTTGAGGCTTTCCCTCGAGGCTTTCCCACGAGGCTTTCCCACAGGGCTGTCCCACGTGCCACCGTGGTGTGAGTTGATCCTCTGCTGAAAGTCGAGACAGTGCAGGGAAAACAGGTTTCCCTTGAATGGACTTAGACATCTGGGGAACTCTGGGAATGGTGGCACGACCCTGGAGTTCCTCTCGCCTTTCCTGTGGAGAGCGCCTCCTCTTTAGATGGGACGGGAACTCCGGGAATTCTTTTCCGGACCCACGCAGGGAAAGGATGCATCCTCTCGAGCTATGAGGCAGAAACGGGGCTCCTCTGGATTGGGCGGGACTGTCGTGCTTCCTCTCCAGTGGAGACGGTTATGTCGGGGAACTTCTTGAGTTGCAGCAAGGGTGTGAAGGACCCTTTGGAAGTTCCAGAGGTTAGGTGTGATTAACCTCGAGACGCCTCAGCAGAAAAGGGCCTCATCTCGCCTGGAGGGGAGAACCTCTGGATTTTCTCGGAGGTGCGGCAGGTGCTGTCGACTTACGACGGGGACCTCAGGGACCCGCTCTGGTGGCCTGAGTAAAGGCCAGTCCCCATTCGAGATGTTTGGGGGCCGCTCGGAATTCCTCTACCGTCGATGCCGGGGCCTAAGACTTTGAGTGGAGTCGGTGACGCAACCTGAGGATTCCTCTCCACTGCTGACATGGATCTTGGGGTACTTCTAGTGTCTCCCCAGGGGAGTCAGTCCTCGTCTCGAGTGGCGGCATGCAGTTCGATTCCCTCCCCAGCTGTAACAGCAGTGTCACGCTTCCCGTCGAGTGGATCAAGGGATCAGTGTCTTTCCCTTGAGGCTATCACATGAGGCTTTCCCAGGAGGCTTTCCCACAGGGCTGTCCCACGTGCCACCGTGGTGTGAGTCGATCCTCGGCATGAAATCGAGGCAGTGCAGGGAAAACAGTATTCCCTGGAATGGACTGAGACATCTGGGGGACTCTGGGAATGGTGGCACGAGTCTTGAGTTCCTCTCGCCTTTCCTGAGGAGACCGCCTCCTCATGAGATGCGACGGGAATGCAGGCAATTCTTTCCCAACCACGCAGGGAAAGGATCCATCCTCTCGAGCTAAGAGGCATAAACGGTGCTCCTCTGGATGTGGGCGGGACTCTCGTGCTTCCTCTCCAGTGGAGACGGTTATGTCGGGGAACTTCTTGAGTTGCAGCAAGGGTGTGAAGGACCCTTTGGAAGTTCCAGAGGTTAGGTGTGATTAACCTCGAGACGCCTCAGTGGAAATGGGCCTCATCTCGCCTGGAGGGAGAACCTCCTGGATTTTTTCGAGTTGGGGCAGGTGCTCTCGACTTACGAAAGGGACCTCAGGGACCCGTTCTGGTGGCCTCAGCAAAGGCCGGTCCCCATGCGAGATGCTTGGGGGCTTCTCGTTATTCCTCTACCTTCGATGTCGGGGCCTAAGACCTTGTGTGGAGTTGGTGCCGAAATCTGAGGATTCATCTGCAGTGCTGACATGGATCTTGGGGTACTTCAGGAGTCTCCCCAGGGGAGTCAGTGCTCGTCTCGAGTGTGGGCATGCAGTTCGATACCCTCCCGAGCTGTAGCAGCAGTGTCACGCTTCCCGTCGAGTAGATCAAGGGATCTGTGGCTTTCCCTCGAGGCTTTCCCACGAGGCTTTCCCACAGGACTGTCCCACGTGCCACCGTGGTGTGAGTCGATCCTCGGCTTGAAAGTCGAGGCAGTGCAAGGAAAACAGTTTTCCCTGGAATGGACTGAGACATCTGGGGGAATCTGGGAATGGTGGCACGACCCTGGAGTTCCTCTCGCCTTTCCTGTGGAGAGTGCCTCCACTTCAGATGTGACGGGAACGCCGGGAATTCTTTCCCGCACACGCAGGGAAAGGATCCCTGCTCTTGAGCTTTGAGGCGAAATCGGGGCTCCTCTGGATGTGGGCAGGACTCTCGTGCTTCCTCTCGAGAGGAGACGGGTATGTCGGGGATCTTCTTGAGCTGCAGCAAGGGTGTGAAGGACCCTTTGGAATTTCCCGAGTCTGGTGTGATTAGCCTCGAGACGTCTGTGCGGAAATGGGCTTCATCTCGCCTGGAGGGGAGAACCTCCTGGATTTTCTCGAGTTGCGGCAGGTGCTCTCGACTTACGACGGGGACCTCAGGGACCCGTTCTGGTGGCCTCAGGAAAGGCCAGTGCCCATGCAAGTTGCTCGGGGGCCTCTCGGGATTCCTCTCCCGTAGATGCCGGGGCCTAAGACCTTGTGTGGTGTCGGTGCCGGAACCTGAGGACTCCTCTCCAGTGCTGACATGGATCTTGGGGTACTTCTGGAGTCTCCCCAGGGGAGTCAGTCCTCGTCTCGAGTGGGGGCATGCACGTGCGCTTTCCTCCCAAGCTGTAGCAGCAGTGTCACGCTTCACATCGCGTGGATCAAGGGATCTGTGCCTTTCCCTCCAGGCTTTCCCACGAGGCTTTCCCTCGAGGCTTTCCCACAGGGCTGTCCCATGTGCCACCGTGGTGTGAATGCATCTTCGGCTTGAAAGTCGAGGCAGTGCAGGGAAAACAGATTTCCCTGGAATGGACTGAGACATCTGGGCGGACTCTGGGAATGGTGGCACGACCCTGGAGTTCCTCTCGCCTTTCCTGTGGAGAGCGGCTCCTCTTGAGATGTGACGGCAACGCCAGAAATTCTTTCCCCACCATGTAGGGAAAGGATCCCTCCTCTCGAGCTAGGAGGCGGAAACGGGGCTCCTCTGGATGTGGGCGGGACAATCGTGCTTCCTCTCGAGTGGAGACGGGTATGTCAGGGAACTTCTTGAGTTGCAGCAAGGGTGTGAAGGACCCTTTGGAAGTTCCAGAGTTAGGTGTGATTAGCCTCGAGACGCCTCATCGGAAATGAGCCTCATCTAGAATGGAGGGGAGAACCTCCTGGTTTTTCTCGAGTGGCGGCAGGTGCTCTCGACTTACGATGGGGACCTCAGGGACCCGCTCTGGTGGCCTCAGGAAAGGCCAGTCCCCATGCGAGTTGCTCGGGGGCCTCTCGGGTTTCCTCTCCCGTCAATGCCGGGGCCTAAGACCTTGTGTGGAGTCGGTGTCGGAACCTGAGGATTCCTCTCCAGTGCTGACATGGATCTTGGGGGCTTCTGGTGTCTCCCCTGGGGAGTCAGTCCTCGTCTCGAGTGGGGGTAGGCACGTGCGCTTTCCTCCCGAGCTGTAGCAGCAGTGTCACGCTTCCCTTCTCGTGGATCAAGCGATCTATGGCTTTCCCTCGAGGCTTTCCCATGAGGCTTTCCCATGAGGCTTTCCCACAGGTCTGTCCCACGTGCCACCGTGGTGTGAGTCGATCCTCGGCTTGAAGGTCGAGGCAGTGCAGGGAAAACAGGTTTCCCTGGAATGGACTGAGAAATCTGGCGGACTCTGGGAATGGTGGCACGACCCTGGAGTCCCTCTCGCCTTTCCTGTGGAAAGCGCCTCCTCTTGAGTTGCGACGGGAATGCCGGGAATTCTTTCCCGACCACGCAGAGAAAGGACCCCTCCTTTCGAGCCAGAAGCGGAAACGGGCTCCTCTGGATGTGGGCGGGACTCTCGTGCTTCCTCTCGAGTGGAGACGGGTATGTCGGGGAACTTCTTGAGTTGCATCAAGGGTGTGAAGGACCCTTTGGAAGTTCCAGAGGTTAGGTGTGATTAGCCTCGAGACGCCTCAGCGGAAATGGGCCTCATCTTGCCTGGAGGGGAGAACCTCCTGGATTTCCTCGAATTGCAGCAGGTGCTCTCGACTTACGACGGGGACCTCAGGGACCCGCTCTGGTGGCCTCAGGAAAGGCCAGTCCCCATGTGAGTTGCTCGGGGGCCTCTCCGGATTCCTCTCCCTTCGATGCCGGGGCCTAAGACCTTGTGTGGAGTCGGTGCCGGAACCGGAGGATTCCTCTCCAGTGCTGACATGGATCGTGGGGGTACTTCTTGAGTCTCCCCAGGGGAGTCAGTCCTCGTCTTGAATGGGGGCATGCACGTGCGCTTTCCTCCCGAGCTGTAGCAGCAGTGTCACGCTTCCCTTCGCGTGGATCAAGGGATCTGTGGCTTTCCCTCGAGGCTTTCCCACGAGGCTTTCCCACAGGGCTGTCCCACGTGCCACCGTGGTGTAGTTCGATCGTCGGCTTGAAAGTCGGGCAGTGCAGGGAAAACAGGTTTCCCTGGAATGGACTGAGACATCTGGGGGACTCTGGGAATGGTGGCACGACCCTGGAGTTCCTCTCGCCTTTCCTGTGGAGAGCGCCTCCTCTTGAGATGCGATGGAACGCTTGGAATTCTTTGCCGATCACGCAGGGAAAGGATTCCACCTCTCGAGCTATCAGGCCGGAAACGGGGCTCCTCTGGATGTGGGCGGGACTCTCGTGCTTCCTCTCGAGTGGAGACGGGTATGTCGGGGAACTTCTTGAGTTGCAGAAAGGGTGTGAAGGACCCTTTGGAAGTTCCAGAGGTTAGGTGTGATTAGCCTCGAGACGCCTCAGCGGAAATGGTCCTCATCTCCCTGGAGGGGAGAACCTCCTGGATTTTCACGAGTTGTGGCAGGTGGTCTCGACTTACGACGGGGACCTCAGGGACCCGTTCTGGTGGCCTCAGGAAAGGCCAGTGCCCATGCGAGTTGCTCGCGGGCCTCTCCGGATTCCTCTCCCGTCGATGCCGGGGCCTAAGACCTTGTGTGGAGTCGGTGCCGGAACCTGAGAATTCCTCTGCAGTGCTGACATGGATCTTGGGGTACTACTGGAGTCTCCCCAGGGGAGTCAGTCCTCGGCTCGAGTGGGGGCATGCACGTGCGCTTTCCTCCCGAGCTGTAACAGCAGTGTCACGCTTCCCTTCGCGTGGATCAAGGGATCTGTGGCTTTCCCTCGAGGCTTTCCCATGCGACTTCCCACGTGGCTTTCCCACAGGGCTGTCCCACGGTGCCACCGTGTTGTGAGTCGATCCTCGGCTTGAAAGTTGAGGCAGAGCAGGGAAAACAGGTGTCCCTGGAATGGACTGAGACATCTGGGGGACTCTGGGAATGGTGGCACGACCCTGGAGTTCCTCTCGCCTCTCCTGTGGGAGAGCGCCTCCACTTGGGATGCAAGGGAACACGGGAATTCATTTCCCGACCACGCAGGGAAAGGATCCCTCCTGTCGAGCTAGGAGGCGGAATCGGCGCTCCTTTGTATGTGAGCGGGACTCTCGTTCTTCCTCTCCAGTGGAGACGGGTATGTCGGGAACTTCTTGAGTTGCAGCAAGGGTGTGAAGGACCCTTTCGAAGTTCCAGAGGTTAGATGTGATTAGCCTCGAGCCCTCAGCGGAAATGGCCTCATCTCGCCTGGAGGGGAGAACCTCCTGGATTTTCTCGAGTTGCGGCAGGTGTCTCGACTTACGACGGGGACCTCAGGGACCCCGCTCTGGTGGCCTCAGGAAAGGCCAGTCCCATGCGAGGTTGCTCGGTGCTCGGGATCCTCTCCCTTGATGCCGGAGCCTAAGACCTTGTGTGGAGTCGGT
>NW_017200388.1:0-7019 GCF_001704415.2 Capra hircus
TTCTGGAGTCTCCCCAGGGGAGTCAGTCCTTGTCTCGAAGGGGGCATGCACGTGCCGATTTCCTCCCGAGCTGTAGCAGCAGTGTCATGCTTCCCTTTTCGTGGATCAAGGGATCTGTGTCTTTCACTCGAGGCTTTCCCACGAGGCTTCCACAGGGCTGTCCCACGTGCCACCGTGGTGTGAGTCGATCCTCGGCTTGAAAGTCGAGGCAGTGCAGGGAAAACAGCTTTCCCTGAATGGACTGAGACTTCCAGGGGACTCTGGGAATGGTGGCCAGACCCTGGAGTTCCTCTCGTCTTTCTTGTGAGAGCGCCTCCTCTTGAGATGCAACGGGGAACGCCCGCGGAATTCTTTCCCGACCACGCTGGGAAAGGATCCCTCCCCTCGAGCTAGGAGGCGGAAACGGGGCTCCTCTGGATTTGGGCGGGACTCTCATGCTTCTCTCGAGTGGAGACGGGTATGTCGGGAACTTCTTGAGTTGCAGCAAGGGTGTGAAGGACCCTTTGGAAGTTCCAGAGTTTAGGTGTGATTAGCCCGAGACACCTCAGCCGAAATGGGCCTCATCTCGCCTGGAGGGGAGAACCTCCTGGATTTTCTCGAGTTGCGGCAGGTGCTTTCGACTTACGACGGGGACCTCAAGGAACCGCTCTGATGGCCTCAGGAAAGGCAAGTCCCCATGCGAGTTGGGGGCTTCTCGGGAATAACACTCCCGTCGATGCCTGAGCCTAAGACCTTGTGTGGAGTCGGTGCCGGAACCTGAGGATTCCTCTCCAGTGCTGACATGGATCTTGGGGTACTTCTGGAGTCTCCCCAGCGGAGTCAGTCCTCGTATTAGTGGGGGCATGCACGTGCTCTTTCCTCCCGAGCTGTAGCAGCAGTGTCACATACCCGTCGAGTGGATTAAGGGATCTGTGGCTTTCCTTCGAGGCTTTCCTATGAGTCTTTCCCACGAGGCTTTCCCACAGGGCTGTCCCACGTGCCACCGTGGTGTGTGTCGATGTCGATCCTCGGCTTGAAAGTCGAGGGCAGTGCAGGGAAAAAAGTTTCCCTGGAATGGACTGAGACATCTTGGGGACTCTGGAATGGTGGCACGACCCTGGAGTTCCCCTCGCCTTTCCTGTGGAGAGTGCCTCCTCTTGAGATGCGACGGGAACTCCGGGAATTCTTTCCCGACCACGCAGGGAGGATCCCTCCTCTCGAGCTAGGAGGAGGAAACGGGGATCGTCTGGATGTGGTCGGGACTCTCGTGCTTTCTCTCGAGTGCGAGACGGGTATGTCGGCGAACTTCTTGAGTTGCAGATATGGTGTGAAGGACCCTTTGGAAGTTCCAGAGGTTAGGTGTGATTAGCCTGGAGACGACTCAGCGGAAATGGGCCTCATCTCGCCTGGAGGGGAGAACCTCCTGGATTTTCTCCAGTTGTGGCAGGTGCTCTCGACTTACGACGGGGACCTCAGGGACCCACTCTGGTGGCCTCAGGAAAGGCCAGTCCCCATGCGAGTTCCTCGGGGGCCTCTCGGATTCCTCCCCGTCGAAGCCTGGCCTAAGACCTTGTGTGGAGTCGGTGCCGGAACCTAAGGATTCCTCTCCAGTGCTGACATGGATCTTTGGGTACTTCTGGAGTCTCCCAGGGGAGTCAGTCATCTTCTCGAGAGGGGGCATGCACGTGTGCTTTCCTCCCGAGCTCTAGCAGCACTGTCACGCTTCCTTCGCGTGGATCAAGGATCTGTGGCTTTTCCCTCGAGGCTTTCCCTCGAGGCTTTTCCACTAGGCTTTCCCACAAGGCTGTCCACGTGCCACCGTGGTGTGTGTCGATGTTCCTCGGCTTGAAAGTCGAGGCAGTGCCGGGAAAAAAGTTTTCCTGAATGGACTGAGACATCTTGGGGACTCTGGAATGGTGGCACGACCCTGGAGTTCCCTCGCCTTTCCTGTGGAGAGTGCCTCCTCTTGAGATGCGACGGGAACTCCGGGAATTCTTTCCCAACCACGCAGGGAAAGGATCCCTCCTCTCGAGCTAGGAGGCGGAAACGGGGATACTCTGGATGGGCGGGACTCTCGTGCTTTCTCTCGAGTGGAGACGGGTATGTCGGCGAACTTCTTGAGTTGCAGCAAGGTGTGAAGGACCCTTTGGAAGTTCCAGAGGTTAGGTGTGATTAGCCTGGAGACGCCTCAGCGGAAATGGGCCTCATCTCGCCTGGAGGGGAGAACGTCCTGGATTTTCTCGAGTTGTGGCAGGTGCTCTCGACTTACGACGGGGACCTCAGGGACCCACTCTGGTGGCCTCAGGAAAGGCCAGTCCCCATGCGAGTTCCTCGGGGCCTCTCGGATTCGTCTCCCGTCGAAGCCTGGGCCTAAGACCTTGTGTGGAGTCGGTGCCGGAACCTGAGGATTCCTCTCCAGTGCTGACATGGATCTTGGGGTACTTCTGGAGTCTCCCCAGGGGTCAGTCAGTCATCGTCTCGAGAGGGGCATGCACGTGTGCTTTCCTCCAGAGCTGTAGCAGCACTGTCACGCTTCCCTTCGCGTGGATCAAGGGATCTGTGGCTTTCCCTCGAGGCTTTCCCTTGAGACTTTCCCACGAAGCTTTCCCACGATGCTTTCCCACAGGGCTGTCCCACGTGCCACCGTGGTGTGAGTCAATCCTCGGCTTGAACGTCCAGGCAGTGCAGGGAAGACAGGTTTCCCTGGAAAGGACTGAGACATCTGGGGAACTCTGGGAATGGTGGCACGACCCTTGATTCCTCTCGGCTTTCATGTGAAGATCGCCTCCTCTTGAGATGCCACGGGAACGCCAGGAATTATTTCCCGACCCTGCAGGGAAGGATCCCTCCTCTCGAGCTAGGAGGCGGTAACGGGGCTCCTCTAGATGTGGGCGGGACGCTCGTGCTTCCTCTCGAGTGGAGACGGGTATGACCGGGAACTTCTTGAGTTGCAGGAAGGGTGTGACGGACCCTTTGTAAGTTCCAGAGGTTAGTTGTGATTAGCCTTGAGACACCTCAGCGGAAATGTGCCTCATCTCGCCTGGAAGGGCGAACCTCCTGGATTTTTCGACGTGCAGCTGGTGCTCTCGACTTACGACGGGGACCTCAGGGACCCGCTCTGGTGGCCTCAGGAAAGGCCAGTCCCTTGCAAGTTGCACGGGGGGCTCTTGGGATGCATCACCCGTAGATGCTGGGGCCTAAGACCTTGTGTGGAGTCAGTGCCGGAACCTGAGGATTCCTCTCCAGTGCTGACATGGATCTTGGGGTACTTCTGGAGTCTCCCCAGGGGAGTCCGTCCTCGTCTCGAGTGGGGCATGCACGTGCGCTTTCCTCCCGAGCTGCAGCAGTGTCACGCTTCCCTTCGCGTGGATCAAGGTATCTGTGGCTTTCCCTCGAGGCTTTCCCACGAGGTTTTCCCACGAGGCTTTCCCACAGGGCTCTCCCACATGCCACCGAGATGTGAGTCGATCCTCGGCTAGAAAGTCGAGGCAGTGCAGGGAAATCAGGTTTCCCTGGAATGGACTGAGACATCTGGGGGACTCTGGGAATGGTGGCACGACCCTGGAGTTCCTCTCGCCTTTCCTGTGGAGAGCGCCTCTTTTGAGATGCGACGGGAACGCCGGGAATTCTTTCCCGACCACGCAGGATAAGGATCCCTCCTTTCGAGCTAGGAGGCAGAAACGGGGCTCCTCTGGATGTGGGCAGAACTCTCGTGCTTCCTCTCGAGTGGAGACGGGTATGTCGGGGAACTTCTTGAGTGGCAGCAAGGGTGTGAAGGACCGTTTGCACGTTCCAAAGGTTAGGTGGGATTAGCCTCGATACGCCTCAGTGGAAATGGGCCTCATCTCGCCTGGAGGGGAGAAGCTCCTGGATTTTCTCGAGTTGCAGCAGGTGCTCTCGACTTACGACGGGGACCTCAGGGACCCGCTCTGGTGGCCTCAGGAAAGGCAGGTCCCCATGCGAGTTGCTCGGGACCTCTCGGGATTCCCTCACGTCGATGCCGGGGACTAAGATCTTGTGTGGAGTCGGTGCCGGATCCTTAGGATTCCCCTCCAGTGCTGACATGGATCTTGGGGTACTTCTGGAGTCTCCCCAGGGGATTCAGTCCTCGTCTCGAGTGGGGTCATGCACGTGCGCTTTCCTCCCGAGCTGTAGCAGCAGTGTCACACTTCCCTTCGCGTGGTTCAAGGGATCTGTGGCTTTCCCTCGAGGCTTTCCCACGAGGCTTTCCACGAGGCTTTCCCATAGGGCTGTCCCACGTGCCACCGTGATGTGAGTCGATCCTCGGCTTGAAAGTCGAGGCAGTGCTGGGAAAACAGGTTTCCCCGGAATGGACTGAGACATCTGGGGGACTCTGGGAATGGTGGCACAACCCTGGAATTCCTCTCGCCTTTCCTGTGGAGAGCGCCTCCTCTTGAGATGCGACGGGAACGCCGGGAATCCTTTCCCGACCACGCAGGGAAAGGATCACTCCTCTCCAGCTAGGAGGCGGAAACGGGGCTCCTCTGGATGTGGGCGGGACTCTCTTGCTTCCTCTCGAGTGGAGACGGGTATGTCAGGGAACTTCTTGAGTTGCAGCAAGGGTGTGAATTACCCTTTGGAAGTTCCAGATGTTAGGTGTGATTAGCCTCGAGAAGCCTCTGGGAAATGGGCCTCATCTCGCCTGGAGTGGAGTACCTCCTGAATTTTCTCGAGTTGTGGCAGGTGCTCTCAAATTACGACGGGGAACACAGAGACCCGACTGGTGGCCTCAAGAAAGGCCAGTCCGCATGCGAGTTGCTCGGGGGCCTCTCGGGATTCCTCTCCCGTCGATGCCGGGGCCTAAGACTGCCGGGAGCCAGTGTGAGGAAGCCCGCCCGTGACAAGTTTATGAGGAAGGAAACTGACATACGCAAGGCGTGCTCAGACTTCAGCGACCCCTCTGGAAATTTTTAAGCATGTACCCCAACAAAAATCTGCCGGTTGTTGTGCTCTGCTTTTTCACTCTTCTGACCTTTTCTGGAAAAAGTCAATTCAGGCCGTTAGTCTTCTGCATTTGAAAGAGTGTTTCAATCCAAAAACCCTCTGATTTCTTTCTAGCCTGCCTGTAGGACTCGTACAGCTGTGCTTGTGATTGTTTGAGGCCTCCTGACCGCAGGAGGCACAGGAAGCTTAAAACATCCTAGGAATGCAGGAGCTTCCGAGGAGTTAAAACCTTTTAGAATAGGACTGATTAAAAGTTTCATTTCTTGGGTCAATGCTTGCTGCCAAATTTTCATATCCTTTATTTTTAGATATAGTTGGTATATAGAAAAACAAGTAGTAGACCTGGTATTAGCAACATTAGATTTTTGAGTTAAGTACCTTCTTTGTTATAACCCACTGCACCTTTGTTCTATAGAGATGTAACTTTAATGCTTTAAGGAGATGCAGATTAAAGAAAAACACTACAGGGGAAACAAAATTAACATTCATTAAGGAAGAGAGCCAAAAAGTGTTAACAAGCCTCTTGGCCAGAAGATAATGTAAATCACCTGAGAACTTTTGTATACAAAATGATATACAGAAAGAATCTGGGTTGTGAACACTACATAATTTTGTGTTATCCATTGATCTCCATGTTTTATCAAAAGTATAAAAGGCCTTCTGAACAATAAAGGAGGAGGCCAGGGGCCGGGGCCAGTTTCTCGGACCAGCTTCTTGAACTAGTCTCTCAGCCTGGTTTCTTGGGACTCTGGCTCCCCCCGTGTCTTTCTCTCTCTTTCTTCTTCTCTACCTTTCCTTCTCTCTGCTCTTTACTTTAACTTCAGGCTGAATCTCCAACTGGAGTGCGGAGGCTTGCCAGGTCTACTTACTTGCACTGGCTGTTAAGACCCGCACGAAAGGGAGCTTAAGGCGAGGCACCCTTAGATATTCCAGCGGGCGTCGGTGGCCCAACGTAGGTGGTGCAAATTCCTTGTCTGGAATTTTATTGGCCTTCCGCATAAACCAAGCTATTCAGCCCTCTTTCTCCACTTAATCTTCTTACTACACTATAGTTTCCTAATCTAATCTTACATTAATAAATAAACAAGTCTTTCCACGCCAACGCCGTTCACCCTTCGAATTCCCTGGATCCACCGGGCTGGACCCCGGCATAAGACCTTGTGTGGAGTCGGTGCCGGAAGCTGAGGATTCCTCTCCAGTGCTGACATGGATCTTGGGGTACTTCTGGAGTCTCCCCAGGGGAGTCAGTCCTCGTCTCGAGTGGGGGCATGCACGTGCGCTTTCCTCCGGTGCTGTAGCAGCAGTGTCACGCTTCCCTTCGCGTGGATCAAGGGATCTGTGGTTTTCCCTCGAGGCTTTCCCACGAGGCTTTCCCATGAGGTTTTCCCACAGGGCTATCCCACATGCCACCGTGGTGTGAGTCGATCCTCGGCTTGAAAGTCGAGGCAGTGCAGGGAAAACAGGTTTCCCTGGAATGGACTGAGACATCTGGGGGACTCTGGGAATGGTGGCACGACCCTGGAGTTCCTCTTGCCTTTCCTGTGGAGAGCGCCTCCTCTTGAGATGCGACGGGAACGCCGGGAATTCTTTCCCGAACACGCAGGGAAAGGATCCCTCCTCTCGAGCTAGGAGGCGAAAACTGGGCTCCTCTGGATGTGGGCGGGACTCTCGTACTTCCTCTCGAGTGGAGACGGGTATGTCGGGGAACTTCTTGACTTGCAGCAAGGGTGTGAAGGACCCTTTGGAATTTCCAGAGGTTAGCTGTTATTAGCCTCGAGACGACTCAGTGGAAATGGTCCTCATCTCGTCTGGAGGGGAGAACCTCCTGGATTTTCTCGAGTTCCGGCAGGTGCTCTCGACTTACGAAGGGGACCTCAGGGACCCGCTGTGGTGGCCTCAGGAAAGGCCAGTCCCCATGCGAGTTGCTCGGGGGCCTCTCTGGATTCTTCTCCATCTATTCCAGGGCCTAAGACCTTGTATGGAGTCGGTGCAGGAACCTGAAGATTCCTCTCCAGTGCTGACATGGATCTTGGGGTACTTCTGGAATCGCCCAGGGGGTCAGTCCTCGTCTCGAG
>NW_017200389.1:0-7018 GCF_001704415.2 Capra hircus
GAAAGGGGCTCCTCTGGATGTGGGCGGGACCTCGTGCTTCCTATCGAGAGGAGACGGGTATGTCGGGGAACTTCTTGAGTGCAGCAAGGGTGTGAAGGACCCTTTGGAAGTTCCAGAGGTTAGGTGTGATTAGCCTCCAGACGCTTCAGCGGAAATGGGCTTCATCTCGCCTGGAGGGGAGAACCTCCTGGATTTTCTCGAGTTGCGGCAGGTGCTCTCGACTTACGACGGGACCTCAGGGACCCGCTCTGGTGGCCTCAGAAAGGCCAGTCCACATGCGAGTTGCTAGGGGCTCTCGGGATTCCTCTACCATCGATGCCGGGCTAAGACCTTGTGTGGAGTCGGTGCCGAACCTGAGGATTCTTCCTTGCAGTGCTGACATGGATCTTGGGGTATTCTGGAGTCTCCCCAGGGGAGTCAGTCCTCGTTTGAGTGGCGCATGCACGTGCGATTACCTCCGGAGCTGTGGCAGCAGTGTCATGCTTCCCTTCGCCTGGATCAAGGATCTGCTTTCCCACGAGGCTTTCCCACAGGGCTATCCCACGTGCCACCGTGGTGTGAGTCGATCGATGGCTTGAAAGTCAACCAAGGAAAACAGGTTTCCCTGGAATGGACTGAGACATCTGGGAATCTGGAATGGGTGGACCTGGACTTCCTCTCGACTTTCCTGTGGAGAGCGCTCCTCTTGAGATGCGACGGGAACGCCGGGAATTCTTTCCCGACACGGAGGGAAAGGATCCCTCTCGAGCTAGGAGGCGGAAACGGGCTCCTCTGTATGTGGGCGGGACTCTCGTGCTTCTCTTCGAGTGAGACGGGTATGTCGGGAACTTCTGCAGCAAGGGTGTAAGGACCCTTTGGAAGTTCCAGAGGTTAGGTGTGATTAGCTCGAGACGCCTCAGCGGAAATGGCCTAATCTCGCCTGGAGGGGAGAACCTCCTGGATTTTCTCGAGTTGCGGCAGGTGCTCTCGCCTTTCGATACGGACCTCAGGGACCCGCTCTGGTGGCCTCAGGAAAGGCCAGTCCCCATGCGAGTTGCTCGCGGGCCTCTCGGGATTCCTCTCCCGTTGATGCCGGGCCTAAGACCTTGTGTGGAGTTGTTCTGGAACCTGAGGTTTCCTCTCCATTGCTGACATGGATCTTGGGGTACTTTGGAGTCTCCCCAGGGGAGTCAGTTCTTGTCTCGAGTGGGGGCATGCACGAGCGCTTTCCTCCCGAGCTGGAGCAGCAGTGTCACGCTTTCCTTCGAGTGGATCAAGGGATCAGTGGCTTCCTCGAGGCTTTCCACACGACGCATTCCCAGGAGGCTTTCCCACAGGGCTGTCCACGTGCCACCGTGGTGTGAGTCGCTCTCGGCTTGAAAGTCGGGCAGTGCAAGGAAAACTGTTTTCCCTGGAATGGACTGAGACATCTGGGGAATCTGGGAATGGTGGCACGAACCTGGAGTTCCTCTCGCCTTTCCTGTGGAGAGTGCCTCACTTCAGATGTGACGGGAACGCCGGGAATTCTTTCCCGCACGCAGGGAAAGGATTCCTCCTCTCGAGCTAGGAGGCGGAAACGGGCTCCTCTGGATGTGGGCGGACTCTCTGCTTCCTCTCGAGCGGAGACGGGTATGTCGGGGATCTTCTTTGAGCTGCAGCAAGGGTGTGAAGGACCCTTTGGAAGTTCCAGAGGTTAGGTGTGATTAGCCTCGAGACGCCTCAGGGGGAAATGGGCCTCATCTCGCCTGGAGGGGAGAACCTCCTGGATTTTCTCGAGTTGCGGCAGGTGCTCTCGACTTACCACGGGGACCTCAGGGACCCGCTCTGGTGGCCTCAGGAAAGGCCAGTCCCATGCGAGTTGCTCGGGGCCTCTCGGGATTCCTCTCCGTCGATGCCGGGCCTAAGACCTTGTGTGGAGTCGGTGCCGGAACCTGAGGATTCCTCTCCAGTGCTGACATGGATCTTTGGGTACTTCTGGAGTCTCCCAGGGGAGTCAGTCCTCGTCTCGAGTGGGGCATGCATGTGCGCTTTCCTCCCGAGCTGTAGCAGCAGTGTCACGCTTCCCTTCGTGTGGATCAAGGGATCAGGGCTTTCCCTCGAGGCTTTCCACAAGGCTTTCCCACAGGGCTGTCCCACGTGCCACCGTGGTGTGAGTCGATCTCGGCTTGAAAGTCGAGGCAGTGCAAAAAACAGGATTCCCTGGAATGGACTGAGACATCTGGGGGACTCTGGGAATGGTGGCACGACCCTGGAGTTCCTCTCGCCTTTCCTGTGGAAGAGCGCCTCCTCTTGAGATGCGACAGGAACCGGGAATTCTTTCCGACCACGCAGGGAAAGGATCCCTCCTCTCGAGCTATGAGCGGAAACGGGGCTCTTCTGGTGGGGCGGACTCTTGTGCTTCCTTCGAGTGGAAACGGGTATGTCGGGGAACTTATTGAGTTGCAGCAAGGGTGTGAAGGATTTGGAAGTTCCAGAGGTTAGGTGTGATTAGCCTCGAGATGCCTCAGCGCAAATGGGTCTCATCTCGCCTGGAGGGGAGAACCTCCTGGATTTTCTCGAGTTGCGCCAGGTGCTCTCGACTTACGACGGGGACCTCAGGGACCCGCTTTGGTGGCCTCAGGAAAGGCCAGTCCCCATGCGAGTTGCTCGGGAGCCTCTCGTGATGTCTCTCCCTCTCCAGTGTGTCTTGAATCTTGACTGGCCTTTCCTGAGGCCACCAGAGCGGGTCCCTGCGGTCCCCGTCGTAAGTCGAGAGCACTGCCGCAACTGGAGAAAATCAAGGATGTTCTCCCCTCCAGGCAAAATGAAGCCTATTTCCGCTGACACATCTCAAGGCTAAGCACACTTAAACTCTGGAACTTCCAAAGGGTCCTTCACACCCTTGCAGCAAATCAAGAAGTTCCCCGACATACCCGTCTCCACTCAAGAGAAAGCACGATAGTTCCGCCCGCATCCAGAGGAGCCCCGTTTCCCCCTCATAGCTCGAGAGGAGGATCCTTTCCCTGTGCTGTCGGGAAAGAATTCCCGGCGTTCCCGTCGCATCTCAAGAGGAGGCGTTCTCCACAGGAAAGGTGAGAGGAACTCCAGGACATGCCACCATTCTCCGAGTCCCCCAGATGTCTCAGTCTATTCCAGGGAAACCTGTTTCCCCGCACTGACTCGACTTTCAAGCCAAGGATCGACTCACACCACTGTGGCACGTGGGACAGCCCTGTGGCAAAGCCTCGTGGGAAAGCCTCGTGGAAAGCCTTGAGGGAAAGCCACAGATCCCTTGATCCACGCAAAGGTAAGAGCGACACTGCTGCTACAGCACGGGAGGAAAAGGCACGTGCATGCCCCCACTCGAGACGAGGACTGACTCCCCTGGGAGACTCCAGAAGTACACCAAGATCCATGTCAGCACTGGAGAGGAATCCTCAGGTTACTGCACCGACTCTATGTAAGGTCTGAGGCCCCGCATCGACGGGAGAGGAATCCGGAGAGGGCCCCGAGCAACTCGCATGGGACTGGAATTTCCTGAGGCCACCAGAGCGGGTCCCTGAGGTCCCGTCGTAAGTCGAGAGCACCTGCCGCAACACGGTAAAATCCAGGTGGTTCTCCCCTCCAGGCAAGATGAGGCCCGTTTCCCCTGAGGTGTCTCGAGGCTAATCACACGTGACCTCTGGAACTTCCAAAGAGTCTTTCACAGTCATGCTGCAACTCAAGAAGTTCCCCGACATACCCGTCTCCACTCAAGAGGAAGCACGAGTGTCCCGGCCACATCCAGAGGAGCTCCGTTTCCGGCTCGTAGCTGGAGATGTGCGATCCTTTCCATGATTGGTCGGGAAAGAATTCCGGGCATTCCCATCGCATCTCAAGAGGAGGCGCTCTCCAAAGGAAAGGGGAGAGGAACTGCAGGGTCGTGCCACCATTCTGAGACTCACCCAGATGTCTCAGTCCATTCCACAGGAACCTGTTTTCCTGCACTGGCCTTGGCCTTCATGCCGAGGATCGACTCATACCACCGTCACACGTGGGACAGCCCTGTGGGAAAGCCTAGTGGGAAAGACTCGAGGGAAAGACACAGATCCCTTGGTCCAGGGATGGGGAAGCGTGACACTGCTGCTACAGCATGGGAGGAAAGGGCACGCTCATGCCCCCACTCGAGACGAGGCCTGACTCCCTTGTGGAGACTCGACAAGTACCACAAAATCCATGTCAGCACTGGAGAGGAATCCTCAGGTTCCGGCCCCGACTCCACACAAGGTCTTAGGCCCCGGCATCGACGGGAGAGGAATCACGAGAGGCCCCCTAGCAACACGCATGATGACTGGCGTTTCCTGCGGCCGCCAAGAGCGGGTCCCTGAAGTCCCTGTCGTAACTCGAGAGCACCTGCTGAAACTCGGGAATATCCAGGAGCCTCTCCATTCCAGGCGACATGAGGCCCATTTCTGCTGAGGCATCTCGAGACTAACCACACCTAACCTCTGGAACTTCCAAGGGTCCTTCACACCCTTGCTGCAACTCAAGAAGTTCCCCGACATACCCGTTCCTCTTCACATTTATCCATAATGGTGGTGTCATCTGCATATCTAAGTTTATTGATATTTCTACAGGCAATCTTGATTCCAGCTCATGTATCTTCCATCCCAGCATTTTTCATGATGTACTCTGCATAGAAGTTAAATAAACAGGGTGACAATATACAGCCTTTGCATACTCTTTTTCCTTTTTGGAACCAGTCTGTTGTTCCATGTCCTACTCTAACTGTTGCTTCCTGACCTTCATCCAGATTTCTCAAGAGGCAGGTTAGGTGGTCTGGTATTCCCATCTCTTTCAGAATTGTGGCTAAAACAACAGTATAAGGGACCTTTCCGATGTCAGGCCAAGGAATTGTGTTTCCAGTCATTGAGCCACACCTGATCACTGAGCACAAATTCATGAATCTGTTCCTCAAGGGGGAATGATATTCTTTTTTATACAAACTTAGTTACCTGATATATTACCTTACCTAATTGTTCCATCTGCTGTGAAATCCCACCCCCTTACTTGTGGCAAATCTGCTAACACCTGCCTCACTGTGGGAGGGGGTCTCCCATAGAAAATTTCATAAGGACAACAACTATCGGAACGTGCGGTTACCCGTAATATGAGTAAGTCTGCCGGAAGCAAGCCCATCCACGTACAGTCAGTCTCTATGATCCATTTGAAAGTGTCTCTTCAAGAGTTTGGTTGTTTCTTTCCACCATTCCAGAACACTGGGCCTATATGCTGTATGTAATTTCCACTGATATTTAGAGCTTCACATACCTGTTAATTAACGCGGCTACAAAGACAGGGCCATTGTCGGATTCTATACTGGTTGGAAACCCAAGTCTGGGAATTATTTCTCAAATCAGCGAGCTACTTCGTTTTCTTTTTCAGATCAGGTAGGGAAGGCCTCTGCCCAACCGGAGAAGGTACCTACTATTCTAGTAAGTCATGATAACAGGTGGACTGCCTTTGCTTCCCCGAAGGGACACTCGCTTTCCCTGCATCCTGAGAACTCCACGTCTCAGCCAGTTGGAAAAGCGCTTCTTGGAGGTCATTATTCAGGGGCAACTTCCCCTGGAGCCGGGGCCATAGGGAGCGGCTCCACACTCCCAGGGAAAGGCAGAGCCACAGCCACACATCTGTCCCATCCCCTTTGCTCTGTAGAGAGCTCTAGTGAGCCTAGGTCTGTCAGGAAAATTCTTGGCTCCTATGGGACACATTCTATGTGTGAAACTGCATCCAGGACCTAGGGGCCACAGGCGCCTGTTTCTCTCGGGGCAGAGGGTGGGGGGCCTGAAGCAGTGCGGCCCAGCAACAGCTTCCACATCCATCCAATTGCTCTTTTCTTACCTCTGATAGAACTAGCTTTGTTCCAGCCTTTGGCAATTTGGAGGCAAGCGGCCCCCCTTCCTCCCCAAGGAGGCATGGACCTAATTTGAGTGGAAAGGCCCCTCACGGAGCTGAACCCAGGAAGGCACCCAGTCATGTCTGACACATTCCTGCATCCTGCTTCTTCATGAGCAATACCGCTATAAGCTAGGAATGTCTTTCCAAGGCTCAGAAAGGAGGGGAGATGCATGGTGCTGCCTCTGGAATTTCGGTCCTCTGAGCAGACCTGGAGGTCTCCCTTGAAGAAGCTAACCAGTTTCTTCCAAATACAGGCTTGCAAAACACACACTGGGTGGCTGCCTCTTCTTCCCTGAAGGACGATCACTTTCCCGCATCCTGTGAACTCTGCATCCCAGCCTGCTGGAAAAGCGCTTCTTGGAGGTCATTTTTCAGGGACAATTTTCCCTGGAGCCCGGGGCTGTAGGAGGCCCCATGCTCGCTGTGAAAGGCAGAGTCACATCCACAGTCTGTTCTACCCCTTTTGCCCTGTGGAGAGCTCTAGTGAGCCTAGGTCTGTCAGGAAAATTCTTGGCTCCTATGGGACACACCCTGTGTGTTAACCTGCATATCGGACCTAGGGGCCACAGGGCGCCTGTTCCTCTCGGGGGACCCTGAAGTGGTGCGGCCCAGCAACAGCCTGAACATCCATCGATTGCTCTTTTCTTCCTTCTGATACAGCTAGCTTTGCTTCTCGCTTTGGCATTTCGGAAGCCAGGGGAGCCCCACCGCTGTTGTCCTGGGGTCTATTGGAGGTACCGGGTCTATTGGACCCCAGCATGGCACCCGACCCCTCAGACACACTCCCGCAGCCTCCTTCCCATGGGCAGGACTGTTCTGACCTAGGAATGTGTTCCCAAGGCTCAGAAAATGCAGGGAGACACACGGCCCTGACTCTGGAACTGAGGCGTTGGAGCAGCCTGGAGGTCTGACGTCTGAGACGCCAAACACTTGCTGCAAGATACAGGTGTGAAAACACACTCTCTGGGGCTGCCTTTCCTTCTCCAAGGAAGAGAGCTTTTCCAGTCTCCTCCGTGCTGAGTCATACAAGGCTGGAAAGGTCTGGCTTCGAGGGCATTCTCAGCAGCAATGGCCCCTGAGGCCCTGCACACAGGGAGGGATCCTACCCTCCCGGGGGAAG
>NW_017200390.1:0-7018 GCF_001704415.2 Capra hircus
CTCTGGTGGTCTCAGGAAAGGCCAGTCCCCATGCGAGTTGCTCCGGGGCCTCTCGGGATTCCTCTCACGGCGATGCCGGAGCCTAAGACCTTGTGTGGAGTCGGTGTTGGAACCTGAGTATTCCTCTCCAGTTCTGGCATGGATCTTGGGGTACTTCTGGAGTCTCCCCAGGGGAGTCAGTCCTCGTCTCGAGTGGGGCATGCACGGGCGCTTTCCTCCCGATCTGTAGCAGCAGTGTCACGCTTCCCTTCTCGTGGATCAAGGGATCAGGGGCTTTCCCTCGAGGCTTTTCACGAGGCTTTCCCATGAGGTTTCCACAGGGCTGTCCCACGTGCCACCGTGGTGTGAGTCGATCCTCGCTTGAAAGTCGAGGCAGTTTCCCTGGAATTGACTGAGACATCTGGGGGACTCTGGAATGGTTGGTACGACCCTGGAGTTCTTCTCGCTTTCCTTGTGGAGAGCTCCTCCTCTTGAGATGCGACGGGAACGCTGGGAATTCTTTCCGACCACGCAGGGAAAGGATCCCTCCTCTCGACCTAGGAGGCGGAAACGGGGCTCCTCTGGATGTGGGCGGGACTCTCGTGCTTCCTCTCGAGTGGAGACGGGTTTGTCGGGGAACTTCTTGAGTTTCAGCAAGGGTGTGAAGGACCCTTTGGAAGTTCCAGAGGTTAGGTGTGATTAGCCTTGAGACGCCTTAGCGGAAATGAACCTCATCTAGCCTCTAGTGGAGCACCTCCTGGTTTTCTCGAGTTGCCGCACGTGCTCTCGACTTCCGACGGGGACGTCAGGGACCCCCTCTGGTGGCCTCAGGAAAGGCCAGTCCCCATGCGAGTTGCTCGGGGTCTTATCGGGATTCCTCACCCGTCGATGCTGGGGCCAAAGACCATGTGTGGAGTCGGTGCCAGAACCTGAGGATTCCTTGCAGTGCTGACATGGATCTTGGGGGTACTTCTGGAGACTCCCAGGGGAGTCAGTCCTCATCTCGAGTGGACGCATGCACGTGGGCTTTCCTCCCGAGTTGTAGCAGCAGTGTCACGCTTCCCTTCGCATGGATCAAGGGATCTGTGGCTTTCCCTCGAGGCTTTCCCACTAGGCTTTCCCACGAGGCTATCCCAAGGGTCTATCCCACGTGCCACTGTGGGTGTGAGTCGATCCTCGGCTTGAAATTCGAGGCAGTTCAGGGAGAACATGTTTCCCTGGAATGGACTGAGATATCTGGGGTTCTCTGGGAATGGTGACACGAACCTGGAGTTCCTCTCGCCTTTCCTGTGGAGAGCGCATCCTCCTGAGATGCGACTGGAATGCCGGGAATTCTTTCAAGACCTCGCAGTGAATGGTCCCTTCCTCTCGAGCTAGGAGCGCGGAATCGGGGCTCCTCTGGATGTGGGCGGGACTCTCGTGCTTCCTCTCGAGTGGAGACGGGTATGTCGGGGAACTTCTTGAGTGGCAGCAAGGGTGTGAAGAACCCTTTTGGAATTTCCAGAGGTTAGGTGTGATTAGCCTCGAGACGCCTCAGCGCGGAAATTGGCCTCATCTCGACTTTAAGGGAAAACCTACTTGATTTACTCGAGTTGGGGCTGGTGCTCTCGACTTATGACGGTGACCTCAGGGACCCGCTCTGGTGGCCTCAGGAAAGGCCAGTCCCCATGCGCGTTGCTCGGGGCCTCTCGGGATTCCTCTCCCGTCGACGCTGGTGCCTAAGACCTTGTGTGGAGTGGTGCCGGAACCTGAGGATTCCTCTCCAGTGCTGACATGGATCTTGGGGTACTTCTGTTGTCTCCCCAGGGGAGTCAGTCCTCGTCTCGAGTGGGGGCATGCACGTGCGCTTTCCTTCCGAGCTCTAGCAGCAGTGTCACGCTTCGCGTGGACCAAGGGATCTGTGGCTTTCCCTCGAGGCTTTCCCACGAGACTTTCCCACGAGGCTTTCCCTCATGGCTATCCCACGTGCCACCGTGGTGTGAGTCGATCCTCGGCTTGAACGTCGAGGCTGTGCAGGGAAAACAGGTTTCCCTGAAATGGACTGAGACATCTGGGGGACTCTGGGAATGGTGGCACGACCCTGGAGTTCCTCTCGCCTTTGCTGTGGAGAGCTCCTCCTCTTGAGATGCGACGGGGAACGCCGGGAATTCTTTCCCGACCACGCAGGGAAAATATCCCTCCTCTCGAGCTAGGAGCGGGAAACGGGGCTCCTCTGGATGTGTGCGGGACTCTCATGCTTCCTCTCGAGTGGAGACGGGTGTGTCGGGGAACTTCTTGAGTTGAAGCAAGGGTGTGAAGGACCTTTGGAAGTTCCAGAGGTTAGGTGTGATTAGCCTCGAGACGCCTCAGCGGAAATGGGCCTCATCTCGCCTGGAGGGGAGAACCTCCTGGATATTCTCGAGTTGCTGCAGGTGCTCTCGACTTATGACGGAGACCTCAGGGTCCCGCTCTGGTGGCCTCAGGAAAGGCCATTCCCCATGCAAGTTGCTCGGGGGCCTCTCGAGATTCCTCTCCCGTCGATCCCGGGGCGTAAGACCTTCTGTGCAGTCAGTGCCGGAACCTGAAGATGACTCTCCAGTGCTGTCATGGATCTTGGGGTACTTCTGGAGTCTCCCAGGGGAGTCAGTCCTCGTCTCGAGTGGGGCATGCACGTAAACTTTCCTCCCGAGCTGTAGAAGCAGTGCCACGCTTACATTCGCGTGGATCAGGGATCTTGTGGCTTTCCACGAGGCTTTCCCACAGGCTTTCCCAGGGCTTTCCCAGGGCTTTCCCACGAGGTTTTCCCACAGTTGTATCCCACGTGCCACCGTGGTGTGAGTCGATCCTCGGATTGAAAGTCGAGGCAGTGCAGGGAAAACAGGTTTCCCTGGAATGGACTGAGACATCCAGGGGACTCTGGGAACGGTGGCACGACCCTGGAGTTCCTCTTCCCTTTCCTGTGGAGAGTGCCTCCTCTTGAGATACAACAGGAACGCCGCGGAATTCTTTCCGGACCACGCAGTGAAAGGATCCCTCCTCTTGAGCTAGGGGAGGCGGAAACGGGCTCCTCTGGATGTGGGCGGGACTCTCGTGCTTCCTCTCGAGTGGAGACGGGTATGTCGGGATCTTCTTGAATTGCAGCAAGGGGTTGAAGGATCCTTTGGAAGTTCCAGAGGTTCGGTGTGATTAGCCTCGAGGCGCCTCAGGGGAAATGGGCCTCATCTCGCCTGGATGGGAGAACCTCCTGGATTTTCTCGAGTTGCGGAAGGTGCTCTCGACTTACGATTGGGACCTCAGAGACCCGCTCTGGTTTCCTCAGGAAAGGCCAGTCCCCATGCGAGTTGTTTGGGGGCATCTCGGAATTCCTCTCTCGTCGATGCCGGCGCCTTATACCTTGTGTGGAGTCGGTGCAGGAACCTGAGAATAACTCTCCAGTGCTTACATGGTTTTGGGTACTTCTGGAGTCTCCCAGGTGAGTCAGTCCTCATCTCTGGTGGGGGCATGCATGTGCACTTTCCTCCAGAGCTGTAGCAGCAGTGTCACGCTTCCCTTTGCGTGGATCCAGGGATCTGTGGCTTTCTCTGTATGCTTTCCCACGAGGCTTTCCCACTAGGCTTTTTCACAGGGCTGTACCAGGTGCCACCGAGGTCTGAGTCGATCCTCGGCTTGAAAGTCGAGTCATTGCGGGGAAAACAGGTTTCCCTGGAATCGACTGAGACATCTGGGGGCTCTGGGAATGGTGGCACGACCCTGAGTTCCTCTCGCCTTTCCTGTGGAGAGCGCATCTTCTTGAGATGCGACGGGAACACCGGAAATTCTTTCCCGACCACGCAGGAAAGGATCCCACCTCTCGAGCTATGAGGCTGAAACGGGGCCTTCTGGTTGTGGGCGGGACTCTCATGCTTCCTTTCGAGTGGAAACGGTATGTCGGGGAACTTCTTGAGTTGCAGCAAGGGTGTGAAGGGCCCTTTGGAAGTTCCAGAGGTTAGGTGTGATTAGCCTCGAGATGCCTCAGCGCAAATGGGTCTCATCTCGCCTGGAGGGGAGAAACTCCTGGTTTTTCTCGAGTTGCGCCAGGTGCTCTCGACTTATGACGGGACCTCAGGGACCCGCTTTGATGGCCTCAGGAAAGGCCAGTCCCCATGCGAGTTGCTCGGCGAGCCTGTCGTGATGTCTCTCCCTCTCCAGTGCTGTCTTGGATCTTGACTGGCCTTTCCTGAGGCCACGAGAGCGGGTCCCTGCGGTCCCCGTCGTAAGTCGAGAGCACCTGCCGCAACTGGAGAAAATCAAGGATGTTCTCCCTCCAGGCAAATGAAGCCTATTTCCGCTGACACATCTCAAGGCTAAGCACACTTAAACTCTGGAACTTCCAAAGGGTCCTTCACACCCTTGCTGCAAATCAAGAAGTTCCCGACATACCGTCTCCACTCAAGAGGAAGCACGATAGTTCCGCCCACATCCAGAGGAGCCCGTTTCCTCCTCATAGCTCGAGAGGAGGGATCCTTCCCTGCGAGGTCGGGAAAGAATTCCCGGCGTTCCCGTCGCATCTCAAGAGGAGGCGCTCTCCACAGGAAAGGCGAGAGGAACTCCACGGTCATGACACCATTCCCGGAGTCCCCCAGATATCTCAGTCCATTCCAGGGAAACTTGTTTCCCTCCACTGCCTCGACTTTCAAGCCGAGGATCGACTCACACCACGGTGGCACGTGTGACAGCCCTGTGGGAAAGTCTCGTGTAAATGCCTCAAGGGAAAGCCTTGAGGGAAAGCCACAGATATCTTGATCCATTCGACGGGAAGCGTGACATTGCTGCTACAGCTCGGGAGGAAAGCGCACGTGCCTGCTCCCACTTGAGTCGAGGACTGACTACCCTGGGGAAACTCCAGAAGTACCCCAAGATCCATGTCAGCACTGGACAGGAATCCTCAGGTTCCGCACCGACTCCACACAAGGTCTTAGGCCCCGGCATCGACAGGAGTGGAATCCCAAGAGGCCCCGAGCAACTCGCTTGGGAGTGGCCTTTCCTGAGGCCACCAGAGCAGATCCCTGAGGTCCCCGTCGTAAGTCGCGAGAACCTGCCGCAACTTGAGAAAATCCCAGAGGTTCTCCCCTCCAGACAAGATGAGGCCCGTTTCCGCTGAGGCATCTCGAGGCTAATCACACATAACCTCAGGAAGATCCAAAGGGTCCTTCACACCCTTGCTGCAACTCAAGAAGTTCCCCGACATACACGTCTCCACTCGAGAGGAAGCACGAGCATCCTCCACAGCCAGAGGAGCCCCATTTCCGCCTCCTAGCTCGAGAGGACGGATCGTTTCCCTCAGTGTTCGGGAAAGAATTCCCGCGTTCCCTTTGCATCTCAAGAGGAGGCGCTCTCCACAGGAAAGGCGACTAGAACTCCAAGGTCGTGCCACCACTCCCAGAGTCCCCCAGATGTCTCAGTCCATTCCAGGGAAACCTGTTTTCCCTTCACTGCCTCGACTTTCAAGCCGAGGATCGATTCACACCACGGTGGCACATAGGACAGCCCTGTTGGAAAGCCTTGTGGGAAAGCCTCATGGGAAAGCCTCGAGGGAAAGCCACAGATCCCTTGATCCACGTGAAGGGCAGCGTGTCACTGCTGCTACAGCTCGAGAGGAAACCGCACGTGCATGCCCCCACTCGAGACGAGGACTGACTCCCCTGGGGAGACTCCAAGAGTACCCCAAGATCCATATCAGCACTGGACAGGAATCCTCAGGTTTCGGCACCGACTCCACACAAGGTCTTAGGCTCCGGCATCGACGGGAGAGGAATCCCGAGAGGCCCCGAGCAAACTCCATGGGGACAGGCCTTTCCTGAGGCCACCAGAGCGGGTCCCTGAGGTCCCCGTCGCAGTCGAGAGCTCCTGCCGAAACTCGAGAAAATCCTGGAGGTTCTCCCCTCCAGGCGATATGAGGCCCATTTCCGCTGAGGCGTCTCGAGGCTAATCACACCTAACCTCTGGAATTTCCAAAGGGTTTTTCACACCCTTGCTGCAACTCAAGAAGTTCCCCGACATACCCGTCTCCACTCGAGAGGAAGCACGAGAGTCCCGTCCATATCCAGAGGAGCCCCGATTTCCGCCTCCTAGCTCGAGAGGAGGGATCCTTTCCCCGCGTGTTCGGGAAAGAATTCCCGCGCATTCCCGTCGCATCTCAAGAGGAGGCGCTTCCACAGGAAAAGCGAAAGGAACTCCAGGGTCGTGCCACCATTCCCAGAGTCCCCCAGATGTCTCAGTCCATTCCAGGGAAACCTGTTTTCCCTGCACTGCTTCATCTTTCAAGCCAAGTATGGACTCACACCCACACACGTGGACAGCCCTGTGTGGAAAGCCTCGTGGGAAAGCCTCGAGGAAAGCCACAGATCCCTTGATCCATGCGAAGGGAAGCGTGACACTGCTGCTACAGCTCGGGAGGAAGGCGCACGTGCATGCCCCCCACTCGACACGAGGACTGACTGCCCTGTGGGGAGACTCCAGAAGTACCCCAAGTTCAATGTCAGGACTGGAGAGGAATGCTCAGGTTCTTGCAACGACTCCACACAAGGTCTTAGGCCCCGGCATCGACGGGGAGAGGAATCATGAGAGGCCCCCGAGCAACTCGAATGGGACTGGCCTTTCCTAAGACCACCAGAGCGGTCCCTGAGGTCCCCGTGGTAAGTCGAGAGCACCTGCCACAACTCGAAAAAAAATCCAGGAGGTTCTCCCCTCCAAGGCGAGATGAGGCCCATTTCCCGCTGAGGCGTCTCGAGGCTAATCACACCTAACCTCTGGAACTTCCAAAGGGTCCTTCACACCCTTACTGCAACTCAAGAAGTTCCCCGACATACCGTCTCCACTCAAGAGGAAGCACGAGAGTCCCGCTCACATCCAAAGGAGTCCCGTTTCTCCTCCTAGCTCGAGAGGAGGGATCTTTTCGCTGCGTGGTCGGGAAAGAATTCCCGGCGTGCCCGTCGCATCTCAAGAGGAGGCGCTCTCCACAGGAAAGCCGAGAGGAACTCCAGGGTCGTGCCACCATTCCCAGAGTCCCCAGATGTCTCAG
>NW_017200391.1:0-7018 GCF_001704415.2 Capra hircus
CTCCTCTGGATGTGGGCGGGCGCTCGTGCTTCCTCTCGAGTGGAAGACGGGTATTTCCGGGAACTTCTTGAGTTGGGAAGGGTGTGAAGGACCCTTTGTAAGTTCCAGAGTTAGGTGTGATTAGCCTTGAGACACCTCAGCGGAAATGGGCCTCATCTCGCCTGGATGGGAGAACCTCCTGGATTTTCTCAAGTTTCGGCAGGTGCTCTGGACGTAGGACGGGGAACACAGGGACCCGCTCTGGTGGCCTCAGGAAAGGCCAGTCCACATGCGAGTTGTTCGGGGGCCTCTTGGGATTCCTCTCCCTTCGATACCTGGGCTTAAGACCTTGTGTGGAGTCGGTGCCGAACCTGAGGATTCCTCTCGAGTGCTGACATGGATCTTGGGGTACTTCTGGAGTCTCCCCCAGGGGAGTCAGTCCTTGTCTCGAGTGGGGGCATGCACGTGCGCTTTCCTCCAGAGCTGCAGCAGCAGTGTCACGGTTCCCTTCGCGTGGATCTAGGGATCTGTGGCTTTCCCTCGAGGCTTTCCCACGAGGCTGTCCCACAGGGCTGTCCACGTGCCACCGTGGTGTGAGTCGATCCTCGGCTTGAAAGTCCAGGCAGTGCAGGGGAAAACAGGTTTCCCTGGAATGGGACTGAGACATCTTGGGGACTCTGGGAATGGTGGCACGACCCTGGAGTTCCTCTCGCCTTTCCTGTCGAGAGCGCCTCCTCTTGAGATGCCACGGAAACGCTAGGAATTCTTTCCCGACCACGCAGGGAAAGGATCCCTCCTCTCTAGCCAGGAGGCGGAAACGGGTCTCCTCTGGATGTGGGCGGGACTCTCGTGCTTCCTGTCGAGTGGAGACGGACATGTTGTGGAACTTCTTGAGTTGCAGCAAGGGTGTGAAGGACCCTTTGGAAGTTCCAGAGTTTTTGGTGTGATTAGCCTCGAGACGACTCAGCGGAAATGGGCCTCATCTCGCCAGGAGAAAGAGAACCTCCTGGATTTTCTCAAGTTGCAGCAAAGTGCTCTCGACTTACGACGGAGACATCAGGGACCCGCTCTTGTGGGCCTCACGAAAGGCCAGTCCCCATGCGAGTTGCTCACGGACCTCTCGGGATTCCTCTCCTGTCGATGCCGGGACTAAGATCTTGTGTGGAATCTGTGCCAAAATCTGAGGATTCCTCTCCATTGCTGACATGTATCTTGGGGTATTTCTGGAGTCTCCCCAGGGGAGTCAGTCCTCGTCTCGAGTGGGGCATGCACGTGCACTTTCCTCCGAGCTGTAGCAGCAGTGTTGAGCTTCCCTTCGCGAGGATCAAGGGATCTGTGGCTTTCCCTCGAGGCTTTCCCACGACTCTTTCACACGACGCTTTCCCACCAGGCTTCCCACGAGGGCTTTCCCACAGTGATGTCTCACGTGCCACCGGTGGTGTCAGTCGACCCTCGGTTTGAAAGTAGAGGCAGTGCCCGGGAAACAGGCTTTCCCTGGAATGGACTGAGTCATCTGGTGGACTCTAGGAATGGTGGCACGACCCTGGAGTTCCTCTCGCCTTTCCTGTGGAGAGCGCCCCCCTCTGGAGATGTGACCGGAACGCCGGGAATTCTTTTCCGAACACGCAGGGAAAGGATCCCTCCTGTCGGCTAGGAGGAGGAAACAGGGCTCCTCTGGATGTGGGCGGGACTCTCGTGCTTCTCTCGAGTGGAGACGGATATGTCGGGAACGTCTTGAGTTGCAGCAAGGGTGTGAAGGGCCTTTGGACGTTCCAGAGGTTAGGTGTGATTAGCCTCGAGTCGCCTCAGCGGAAATGGGCCTCATCTCTCCTGGAGGGGAAACCTCCTGGATTTTCTCGACTTGCGGGCAGGTGCTCTCGACTTACGACGGGGACCACAGGGACCCCCCTGAAGGCCTCAGGAAAGGCCAGTCCCATGCGAGTTGCTCGGGAGCCTTTCGGGATTTCTCTCCTGTCAATGCAGGGGCCTAAGACCTTGTGTGGAGTCGGTGGCGGAACCTGAGGATTCCTCTTCAGTGCTGACATGGATTTGGGATACTTCTGGAGTCTCCCAGGGGAGTCAGTCCTCGTCACGAGTTGGGGCATGCACGTGCGCTTTCCTCCGAGGTGTAGCAGCAGTGTCACGCTTCCCTTCGCGTGGATCAAGGGATCTGTGGCTTTCCCTCTTGGCTTTCCCACCAGGCTTTCCCACAGGGCTGTCCCACGTTCCACTGTGGTGTGAGTCAATTCCTCGGGTTTGAAAATCGAGGCTGTGTAGGGAAAACAGGTTTCCCTGGAATGGACTGAGACATCTTGGGGACTCTGGGAATGGTGGCACGACCCTGGAATTCCTCTTTCTTTTCCTGTGGAGAGCAACTCCTCTTGAGATGCGACGGGGAACGCCGGGAATTCTTTCCCGTCCACGCAGGGAATGGATCCCTGCCCTCGAGCTAGGAGGCGGAAACGGGGCTCCTCTGGATGTGGGCGGGACTATCGTGCTTCCTCTCAAGTGGAGACGGGTAAGTTGGGGAACTTCTTGAGTTTGCAGCAAGGGTGTGAAGGACCCTTTGGAAGTTTCAGATTTTAGGTGTGATTAGCCTCGAGACGCCTAGGCCGAAATGGGCCTCATCTCACCTGGAGGGCAGAACCTCCAGGATTTTCTTGAGTTGCGGCAAGTGCTCTCGACTTACGCTGCGGACCTCAGGGACCTGCTCTGGTAGCCTCAGGAAAGGACAGTCCCATGCGAGTTGCTCGGGGGTCTCTCGGGATTCCTCTCCGTCGGTGCCACGGCCTAAGACCTTGTGTGGAGTCGGTGCGGAACCTGAGAATTCCTCTCCAGTGCTGACAGGATCTTGGGGTTCTTCTTGAGTCTCTCGAGGGGTGTCAGTCCTCCTCACGAGAGGGGTCATGCACGTGCGCTTTCCTCCGAGCGGTAGCAGCAGTGTCACGCTTCCCTTCGCGTGGATCAAGGGATCTGTGGCTTCCATCGAGGCTTTCCACGATGCTTTCCCACGAGGCTTTCCCACAGGGCTGTCCCACGTGCCACCGTGGTGTGAATTGATCCTCGGCTTGAAAGTCGAGGCAGTGCAGGGAAAACAGGTTTCCTGAAATGGACTGAGACATCTGGGGGACTCTGGGAAGGTGGCACGACCCTGGAGTTCCTCTTGCCTTTCCTGTGGAGAGCGCCTCCTCTTGAGATGCGACGGGAACGCTGGGAATTCTTTCCCGACCACACAGGGAAAGCATCCTCCTCTCGAGCTATGAGGCGGAAACGGGTCTCCTCTGGATGTGGGCGGACTCTCGTGCTTCCTCTCGAGTGGAGACGGGTATGTCGGCGAACTTCTTGAGTTGCATATATGGTGTGAAGGACACTTTGGAAGTTCCAGAGGTTAGGTGTGATTAGCCTGGAGACACATCAGCAGAAATGGGCCTCATCTCGCCTGGAGGGCAGAACCTCCTGGATTTTCTCGAGTTGCAGCAGGTGCTCTCGACTTATGACGGGGACCTCAGGCACCCGCTCTGGTGGCCTCAGGAAAGGCCAGTCCCCATGCGAGTTGCTCGGGGGCCTCTCGGGATTCCTCTCCCGTCCAAGCCTGGGCCTAAGACCTTGAGTGGAGTCGGTTCCGGAATCTGAGGATTCCTCTCCAGTGCGGACATGGATTTGGGGTACTTCTGGAGTCTCCCCAGGGGAGTGAGTACTCGTCTCGACAGGGGTCATGCACGTGCGCTTTCCTCCCGAGCTGTAGCAGCACTGTCACGCTTCCCTTCGCGTGGATCAAGGGATCTGTGGCTTTCCCTCGAGGCTTTCCCTCGAGGCTTTCGCACGAGGCTTTTCCCACGGGGCTTTCCCACATGGCTGTCCCACGTGCCACCGTGGTGTGAGTCGATCCTCGGCTTGAACGTCCAGGCAGTGCAGGGGAAAACAGGTCTCCCTGGAATGGACTGAGAAATCTGGGGACTCTGGGAATGGTGGCACGACCCTTCATTCCCTCTCGCCTTTCATGTGAGAGCGCCTCCTCTTGAGATGCCACGGGAACACCAGGAATTCATTCCCGACCCTGCAGGGAAAGGATCCCTCCTCTCGAGCTAGAAGGCGGTAACGGGGCTCCTCTGTATGTGGGCGGGACGCTCGTGCTTCCTCTCGAGTGGAGACGGGTATTTCCGGGAACTTTTTGAGTTGCAGGAAGTGTGTGAAAGACCCTTTGTAAGTTCCAGAGGTTAGGTGTGATTAGCCTTGGGACACCTCAGCGGAAATGGGCCTCATCTCGTCTGGATGGGAGAACCTCCTGATTTTTCAAGTTGCGGCAGGTGCTCTGGACTTAGGACGGGGAACACAGGGACCCGCTCTGGTGGCCTCAGGAAAGGCCAGTCCCATGCGAGTTGCTCGGGGGCCTCTCGGGATTCCTCTCCCTTCGATACCGGGCTTAAGACCTTGTGTGGAGTCGGTGCCGGAACCTGAGGATTCCTCTCGAGGCTGACATGGATCTTGGGGTACCTCAGGAGTCTCCCAGGGGAGTCAGTCCTTGTCTCGAGTGGGGGCATGCACGTGCGCTTTCCTCCCGAGCTGCAGCAGCAGTGTCACGGTTCCCTTCGCGTGGATCAAGGGATCTGTGGCTTTCCCTCGAGGCTTTCCCACGAGGCTTTCCCACGAGGCTTTCCCACAGGGCTGTCCACGTGCCACCGTGTGTGAGTCGATCCTCGGCTTGAAAGTTCAGGCAGTGCAGGGAAAACAGGTTTCCCTGGAATGGACTGAGACTTCTTGGGTTACTCTGGGAATGGTGGCACGACCTGGAGTTCCTCTCGCCTTTCCTGTGGAGAGCGCCTCCTCTTGAGATGCTACGGGAACGCCAGGAATTCTTTCCCCGACCACGCAGGGAAAGGATCCCTCCTCTCTAGCTAGGAGGCGGAAACGGGGTCTCCTCTGGATGTGGGCGGGACATTCGTGCTTCCTGTCAGTGGAGACGGACATGTTGGGGAACTTCTTTGAGTTGCAGCAAGGGTGTGAAGGACCCTTTGGAAGTTCCAGAGTTTTGGTGTGATTAGCCTCTAGACGACACAGCGGAAATGGGCCTCATCTCGCCAGGAGAAGAGAATCTCCTGGATTTTCTCGAGTTGCAGCACGTGCTCTCGATTTACGACGGGACATCAGGGACCCGCTCTTGTGGCCTCACGAAAGGCCAGTCCCCATGCGAGTTGCTCATGGGCCTCTCGGGATTCCTCTCCTGTCGATGCCGGGACCTAAGATCTTGTGTGGAATCTGTGCCAAAATCTGAGGATTCCTCTCCATTGCTGACATGTATCTTGGGGGTACTTCTGGAGTCTCCCAGGGGAGTCAGTCCTCGTCTCGAGTGGGGGCATGCACGTGCGCTTTCCTCCGAGCTTAGCAGCAGTGTTGAGCTTCCCTTCCCGAGGATCAAGGGATCAGTGGCTTTCCCTCGAGGCTTTCCCACGACTCTTTCACACGACGCTTTCCACCAGGCTTTCCCACGAGGCTTTCCCACAGTGATGTCCCACGTGCCACCGGCGGTGTCAGTCGATCCTCGGTTTGAAAGTCGAGGCAGTGCCGGGGAAACAGGCTTCCCTGGAATGAACTGAGACATCTGGGTGGACTCTAGGAATGGTGGCACGACCCTGGAGTTCCTCTCGCCTTTCCTGTGGAGAGCGCCCCTCTTGAGATGTGACGGGGAACGCCGGGAATTCTTTTCCGAACACGCAGGGAAAGGATCCCTCCTTTCGGGCTAGGAGGAGGAAACAGGGCTCCTCTGGATGTGGGCGGACTCTCGTGCTTCCTCTCGAGTGGAGACGGTATGTCGGGGAACGTCTTGAGTTGCAGCAAGGTGTGAAGGCCCTTTGGAAGTTCCAGAGGTTAGGGGTGATTAGCCTCGACTTCGAGACGCTGAGCGAAATGGCTAATCTGCCTGCAGGGGCGAGAACTCTCCTATGATTTCTCGTTTGCCGGCGGTGCTCTCGCACTTACGATCGGGGAACCTCCAGAGAGACCCGCTTCTGGTAGCTTCTCAAAGGAGGCCATCACCCATTGCTTGTCGGGGCCCTTCGGGATTTACTCATCGCTGTCAGATGCCGGGCCCTAGACCTTGTGTCGGAGTCCGGCGCAGTAACCCCAGGAATTCCTCTCACGTACTGACATGGATCTCTGGGTCTTTCTGTGAGAGTCCTCCAGGGAGCAGTTCAACTTCCGAAGTGGCAATGCACGATCGCTTTCTCCTCCCAGCATGTGCACTGTGCACGCCGTCCTTACCTACGCGTGGATACAGGGACTCTGTGGCTTTCCTCGAGGCTTTCCCACGAGCTTTCCAGGACGAGGGCTTTCCCACAGGTTCCACGTGCACCGCATTGGTAGGTGAGTCGAATATCCGGCTGATTCGAGGCAGTGCAGGGAAACAAGTTTCCGAATGGACTTTAACATTCGGACCCTGGAAAATGGTGACGACCGACCTGGGGAGGTTCTTCCTTGCTTCCTAGGTGGGAGGAGCGCCTCTCTTTGCAGATTGGGAGATGGACGCCTGATTCCTTCCACACGCCAGGAATTTTCCCTCATTCTCGATTCATAGGAGGGCGAACGGGGCTCCTCTGCGATGTGGTACTGAGAATCTCGCTAGCTTCCTCTCGAGTGAGAGGTAGGTCTGAGGAATTCTTGAGTTGAAGAGGGTGAGCTCTATTGGGGGAAGATTCTCGACCGTTCAGCGTGGATTAGCCGACGACGACGCGCTCAGCGCGAAAATGAGGCCTCATCTTGCCCGCTGGAGGTAGACTCCTGGTTCTTTCGGTGTTGCGGCGGTGCTCATCGACTTACCGACGGGGCCTCAGGACCAGTTCTGGTGGCCTCGGAAGGCACAGTCCCAGGCGCCGACAATTGCTATTGGGCGTCTCCCGGATTCTCTCCCGTCTGATGCTGGGGCTAAGAACCTTGTGTCCGGTGTCCCGGGAAGCCGGACAGTGAGGAATTCCCTCCAGTGCTGACAGTGGATCTTGGGGTCCTTCTGAGCTGCTTCCTCACGGCGGATTCAGTCCATCTCTCT
>NW_017200392.1:0-19374 GCF_001704415.2 Capra hircus
TGTGGGAAGCTCGTGGAAAAGGCTCGTGGAAAAAGCCTCAAGTTTAACGCCCACAGATCCCTTGATCCAGAAGGGAAGCTTGACACGGCTGCTACAGCTCGGAGAGGAAAGCGCACGTGCATGTCCCCATTCGAGACGAGGACTGACTCCCCTGGGGAGACTCCAGAAGTACCCCAAGATCCATGTCAGCACTGGAGAGGAATCCTCAGGTTCCGGCACGACTCCACACAACGTCTTAGGCCCGCATCGACGGGAGAGGAATCCGAGAGGCCCCGAGCAACTCGCATGGGGACTGGCCTTTCCTGAGGCCACCAGAGAGGGTCCCTGAGGTCCCCGTCATAAGTCGAAAGCACCTGCCGCAACTCGAGAAAATCCAGGAGGTTCCCCCTCCAGGCGAGATGAGGCCCATTTCCGCTGAAGCGTCTCGAAGCTAATCACACCTAACCTTGGAACTTCCAAAGGGTCCTTTACACCCTTGCTGCAACTCAAGAAGTTCCCCGACATACCCGTCTCCACTCGAGAGGAAGCACGTTAGTCGCCCACATCCAGAGGAACCCGTTTCCGCCTCATAGCTCGAGAGGAGGATCCTTTCCCTGCGTGGTCGGGAAAGAATTCCCGGCGTTCCCGTCGCTTCTCAAGAGGAGGCGCTCTCCACAGGAAAGGCGAGAGGAACTCCAGGGTCGTGCCACCATTCCCAGAGTCCCCCAGATGTCTCAGTCCATTCCAGGGAAACCTGTTTTCCCTGCACTGCCTCGACTTTCTTTTTTTTTTTAATTTATTTTTTTATTTTTCAAATTTTAAAATCTTTAATTCTTACATGCGTTCCCAAACATGAACCCCCTCCCACCTGCCTCCCATACATCTCTCTGGGTCATCCCATGCACCAGCTCCAAGCATGCTGTATCCTTGCATCAGACATAGACTGGCGATTCAATCTTACATGATAGTATACATGTTAGAATGTCATTCTCCCAAATCATCCCACCCTCTCCCTCCCTCTGAGTCCAAAAGTCCATTATACACATCTGTGTCTCTTTCCCTGTCTTGCATACAGGGTCGTCATTGCCATCTTCCTAAATTCCATATATATGTGTTAGTATACTGTATTGGTGTTTTTCTTTCTGGCTTATCTTCACTCTGTATAATCGGCTCCAGTTTCATCCATCTCATCAGAACTGATTCAATGAATTCTTTTTTATGGCTGAGTAATACTCCATTGTGTATATGTACCACAGCTTTCTTATCCATTCATCTGCTGATGGACATCTAGGTTGTTTCCATGTCCTAGCTATTATAAACAGTGCTGCGATGAACATTGGGGTACATGTGTCTCTTTCAATTCTGGTTTCCTCGGTGTGTATGCCCAGAAGTGGGATTGCTGGGTCATAAGGTAGTTCTATGTGCAATTTTTTAAGGAATCTCCACACTGTTCTCCATAGTGGCTGTACTAGTTTGCATTCCCACCAACAGTGTAAGGAGGGTTCCCTTTTCTCCACACCCTCTCCAGCATTTATTGCTTGCAGATTTTTGGATCGCAGCCATTCTGACTGGTGTGAAGTGGTACCTCATTGTGGTTTTGATTTGCATTTCTCTAATAATGAGTGATGTTGAGCATCTTTTCATGTGTTTGTTAGCCATCCGTATGTCTTCTTTGGAGAAATGTCTATTTAGTTCTTTGGCCCATTTTTTGATTGGGTCATTTATTTTTCTGGAATTGAGCTGCAGAAGTTGTTTGTATATTTTTGAGATTAGTTGTTTGTCAGTTGCTTCATTTGCTATTATTTTCTCCATTCAGAAGGCTGTCTTTTCACCTTGCTTATATTTTCCTTTGTTGTGCAGAAGCTTTTAATTTTAATTAGATCCCATTTGTTTATTTTTGCTTTTATTTCCAGAATTCTGGGAGGTGGATCATAGAGGATCCTGCTGTGATTTATGTCTGGAGAGTGTTTTGCCTATGTTCTCCTCTAGGAGTTTTATAGTTTCTGGTCTTTACATTTAGATCTTTAATCCATTTTGAGTTTATTTTTGTGTGCGGTGTTAGAAAGTGATCTAGTTTCATTCTTTTACAAGTGGTTGACCAGTTTTCCCAGCACCACTTGTTAAAGAGATTGTCTTTACTCCATTGTATATTCTTGCCTCCTTTGTCAAAGATAAGGTGTCCATATGTGTGTGGATTTATCTCTGGGCTTTCTATTTTGTTCCATTGATCTATATGTCTGTCTTTGTGCCAGTACCATACTGTCTTGATGACTGTGGCTTTGTAGTAGAGCCTGAAGTCAGGCAAGTTGATTCCTCCAGTTCCATTCTTCTTTCTCAAGATTGCTTTGGCTATTCGAGGTTTTTTGTGTTTCCATACAAATCTTGAAATTATTTGTTTCTAGTTCTGTGAAAAATGTGGCTGGTAGCTTGATAGGGATTGCATTGAATTTGTAAATTGCTTTGGGTAGTATACTCATTTTCACTATATTGATTCTTCCGATCCATGAACATGGTATATTTCTCCATCTATTAGTGTCCTCTTTGATTTCTTTCATCAGTGTTTTATAGTTTTCTATATATAGGTCTTTAGTTTCTTTAGGTAGATATATTCCTAAGTATTTTATTCTTTTCGTTGCAATGGTGAATGGAATTGTTTCCTTAATTTCTTTTTCTACTTTCTCATTATTCGTGTATAGGAATGCAAGGGATTTCTGTGTGTTGATTTTATATCCTGCAACTTTACTATATTCATTGATTAGCTCTAGTAATTTTCTGGTGGAGTCTTTAGGGTTTTCCATGTAGAGGATCATGTCATGTGCAAACAGTGAGAGTTTTACTTCTTCTTTTCCAATTTGGATTCCTTTTATTTCTTTTTCTGCTCTAATTGCTGTGGCCAAAACTTCCAGAACTATGTTGAATAGTAGCGGTGAAAGTGGACACCCTTGTCTTGTTCCTGACTTTAGCGGAAATGCTTTCAATTTTTCACCATTGAGGATAATGTTTGCTGTGGGTTTGTCATAGATAGCTTTTATTATGTTGAGGTATGTTCCTTCTATTCCTGCTTTCTGGAGAGTTTTTATCATAAATGGATGTTGAATTTTGTCAAAGGCCTTCTCTGCATCTATTGAGATAATCATATGGTTTTTATTTTTCAATTTGTTAATGTGGGTGAATTACATTGATTGATTTGACGGATATTGAAGAATCCTTGCATCCTCTGGGATAAAGCCCACTTGGTCATGGTGTATGATCTTTTTAATGTGTTGTTGGATTCTGATTGCTAGAATTTTGTTGAGGATTTTTGCATCTATGTTCATCAGTGATATTGGCCTGTAGTTTTCTTTTTTTGTGACATCTTTGTCAGGTTTTGGTATTAGGGTGATGGTGGCCTCATAGAATGAGTTTGGAAGTTTACCTTCCTCTGCAATTTTCTGGAAGAGTTTTGAGGAGGATAGGTGTTAGCTCTTCTCGAAATTTTTGGTAGAACTCAGCTGTGAAGCCATCTGGACCTGGGCTTTTGTTTGCTGGAAGATTTCTGATTACAGTTTCAATTTCCGTGCTTGTGGATGGGTCTGTTAAGATTTTCTATTTCTTCCTGGTTCAGTTTTGGAAAATTGTACTTTTCTAAGAATTTGTCCATTTCTTCCACATTGTCCATTTTATTGGCATACAATTGCTGATAGTAGTCTCTTATGATCCTTTGTATTTCTGTGTTGTCTGTTGTGATCTCTCCATTTTCATTTCTAATTTTATTGATTTGATTTTTTCTCTCTCTGCTTCTTGATGAGTCTGGGCTAATGGTCTTGTCAATTTTATTTATCCTTTCAAAGAACCAGCTTTTGGCTTTGTTGATTTTTGCTATGGTCTCTTTTGTTTCTTTTGCATTTATTTCTGCCCTAATTTTTAAGATTTCTTTCCTTCTACTAACTCTGGGGTTCTCCAACTCTTCCTTTTCTAGTTGCTTTAGTTGTAGAGTTGGGTTATTTATTTGACTTTTTTCTTGTTTCTTGAGGTATGCCTGTATTGCTATGAACTTTCCTCTTAGCACTGCTTTTTATAGTGTCCCACAGGTTTTGGGTTGTTGTGTTTTCATTTTCATTAGTTTCTATGCATATTTTGATTTCTTTTTTGATTTCTTCTGTGATTTGTTGGTTATTCAGAAGTGTGTTGTTCAACCTCCATGTGTTGGAATTTTTAATAGTTTTTCTCCTGTAATTGAGATCTAATCTTAATGCATTATGGTCAGAAAAGATGCTTGGAATGATTTCGAGTTTTTTGAATTTATCAAGTTTAGATTTATGGCCCAGGATGTGATCTATCCTGGAGAAGGTTCCATGAGCACTTGAAAAAAAGGTGAAATTCATTGTTTTGGGGTGAAATGTCCTATAGATATCAATTAGGTCTAACTGATCTAATGTATCATTTAAAGTTTGCGTTTCTTTGTTAATTTTCTGTTTAGTTGATCTGTCCATAGGTGTGAGTGGGGTATTAAAGTCTCCCACTATTATTGTGTTATTGTTGATTTCCCCTTTCATACTTGTTAGCATTTCTCTTACATATTGCGGTGCTCCTATATTGGGTGCATATATATTTATAATTGTTATATCTTCTTCTTGGATTGTTCCTTTGATCATTATGTAGTGGCCTTCTTTGTCTCTTTTCACAGCCTTTGTTTTAAAGTCTATTTTATCGGATATGAGTATTGCCACTCCTGCTTTCTTTTGGTCTCTGTTTGCGTGGTATATCTTTTTCCATCCCTTCACTTTCAGTCTGTATGTGTCCCTTGTTTTGAGGTGGGTCTCTTGTAAGCAGCATATAGAGGAGTCTTGTTTTTGTATCCATTCGGCCAGTCTTTGTCTTTTGGTTGGGGCGTTCAACCCATTTACGTTTAAGGTGATTATTGATAAGTATGATCCCGTTACCATTTACTTTATTGTTTTGGGCTCGGGTTTATACACCCTTTTCGTGTTTCCTGTCTAGAGGATATCCTTTAGAATTTGTTGGAGAGCTGGTTTGGTGGTGCTGAATTCTCTCAGCTTTTGCTTGTCTGTAAAGCTTTTGATTTCTCCTTCGTATTTGAATGAGATCCTTGCTGGATACAGTAATCTGGGCTGTAGGTTATTGTCTTTCATCACTTTAAGTATGTCTTGCCATTCCCTCCTGGCCTGAAGAGTTTCTATTGAAAGATCAGCTGTTATCCTTATGGGAATCCCCTTGTGTGTTATTTGTTGTTTTTCCCTTGCTGCTTTTAATATTTGTTCTTTGTGTTTGATCTTTGTTAATTTGATTAATATGTGTCTTGGGGTGTTTCGCCTTGGGTTTATCCTATTTGGAACTCTCTGTGTTTCTTGGACTTGGGTGATTATTTTCTTCCCCATTTTAGGGAAGTTTTCAACTATTATCTCCTCAAGGATTTTCTCATGATCTTTCTTTCTGTCTTCTTCTTCTGGGACTCCTATAATTCGAATGTTGGAGCGTTTCATATTGTCCTGGAGGTCTCTGAGATTGTCCTCATTTTCTTTTAATTGGTTTTTCTTGTTTCCTCTCTGATTCATTTATTTCTACCATTCTATCTTCTATTTCACTAATCCTATCTTCTGCCTCCATTATTCTACTATTTGTTGCCTCCAGAGTGTTTTTGGTCTCATTTATTGCGTTATTCATTATATTTTGACTCTTTTTTATTTCTTCTAGGTCTTTGTTAAACCTTTCTTGCATCTTCTCAATCCTTGTCTCTAGGCTATTTATCTGTGTTTCCATTTTGATTTCAAGATTTTGGATCATTTTCACTATCAATATTCGGAATTCCTTCTCCAGCAGATTCCCTACTTCTTCCTCTTTTGTTTTGGTGGGCAACTCTCCTGTTCCTTTACCTGCTGAGTGTTCCTCTGTCTCTTCATCTTGGTTATATTGCTGCGTTTGGGGTGGCCTTTTTATATTCTGGTAATTTGTGGAGTTCTCTTTATTATGGAGCTTCCTCACTTTGGGTGGGGTTCTATCAGTGGCTTGTCAAGGTTTCCTGGTTAGGGAGGCTTGTGTTGGAGTTTTGGTGGGTGGAGCTGGGTTTCTTCTCTCTGGAGTGCAGTGGAGTGACCCGTAATGGGTTATGAGACATCAAAGGTTTTGGGATAATTTTGAGCTGCCTGTATATTGAAGCTCAGGGGAGTGTTCCTGTGTTGCTGGAGAATTTGCGTGGTATGTCTTGTTTTGGAACTTGTTGGCCCTTGGGTGGAGCTTGGTTTCGGTGTAGGTATGAAGGCATTTGATGAGCTCCTATTGCTTAATGTTCCCTGAATTCAAGAGTTCTCTAATGTTTTCAGGCTTTGGATTTAAGCTTCCTGCTTCTGGTTTTCAGTTTTATTTTTACAGTAGCCTCTAGACTTCTCCATCTATACAGCACCAATGATAAAATATCTAGGTTAAAGATGAAAAGTTTCTCCACATTGAGGGACACTCAGAGAGGTTCACTGAGTTACAAGGAGAAGAGAAGATGGAGGGGGTAGTTAGAGGTGACTGGAATGAGATGCGGTGAGATCAAGAGAGGAGAGAGCAAGCTAGCCAGTAGTCATTTCCTTATGTGCGCTCTATAGTCTGGACCGCTCAGAGGTATTTACAGAGTTATACGGGGAAGAGGAGAGGGAGGAAGTAGACAGAGGTGACCAGGAGGATAAGAGAGAGGAATGAGTAGGAGAGAGACAAATCCTGCCAGTAACCAGTTCCTTAGGTGTTCTCTACCGTCTGGAACACACAGAGATTCACAGAGTTGGATAGAGAAGAGATGGGGGAGAAAAGAGAGAGAGGCCACCTGGTGGAGAAAAAGGAGAGTCCAGAGGAGGAGAGAGTGGTCAAGCCAGTAATCTCACTCTCAGGTAAACTTGGGTAGTGAAGTTTGGGTTTTTAAATGTACAAAATTGACAACAAAAACCTAAGAGCAAAGATTAAAAATCTGTTTTTGAAGACAATGGTCTGCTTTTCTGGTTGCCTGATGTCCTATGCCAGCCTACAGAAGTTGTTTTGTGGAGTTTGCTCGGCGTTGAAATGTTCTTTTGAGGAATTTGTGAGGGAGAAAGTGATCTTCCCGTCCTATTCGTCCGCCATCTTTCCCTCTCTGTGCCTAGACTTTCAAGCCGAGGATCGACTCACACCACGGTGGCACGTGGGACAGCCCTGTGGGAAAGCCTCGTGGGAAAGCCTTGAGGGAAAGCCATTGATCCCTGATCCACTCGACGGGAATTGTGACACTGCTGCAACAGCTAGGGAGGAAAGGGCACGTGCATTCCCTCTCGAGACAAGAACTGACTCCACTGGGGAGACTCCAGAAGAACCCAAGATCCATGTCAGCACTGGAAAGGAATCCTCAGGTTCCAGCACCGACTACACACAAGGTCTTAGGCCCCGGCATCGACGGCAGAGGAATCCCGAGAGGCCCCCAAGCAACTCGCATGGGGACTGGCCTTTCCTGAGGCCACCAGAGCGGGTCCCTGAGGTCCCCGTCGTAAGTCGAGAGCACCTGCCGCAACTCGAGAAAATCCAGGAGGTTCTCCCCTCCAGCGAGATGAGGGCCATTTCCGCTGAGGCGTTTCGAGGCTAATCACACGTAACCTCTGGAACTTCCAAAGGGTCTTTCACACCCTTGCTGCAACTCAAGAAGTTCCCCGATACCCGTCTCCACTCGAGAGGAAGCACGAGAGTCCCGCCACATCCGAGGAGACCCGTTTCCGCCTCATAGCTCGAAAGAAGGGATCCTTTCCCTGCGTGTTCGGGAAAGAATTCCCGGCGTCGCATCTCAAGAGGAGGCGCTCTCCACAGGAAAGGCGAGAGGAACTCCAGGGTCGTGCCACCATTCCAGAGTCCCCCAGATGTCTCAGTCCATTCCAGGGAAAACTGTTTTCCCTGCACTGCCTCGACTTTCAAGCCGAGGATCGACTCACACCACGGTGGCACGTGGGACAGCCCTGTGGGAAAGCCTCGTGGGAAAGCCTTTAGGGAAAGCCACAGATCCTTGATCCACGCGAAGGGAAGCGTGACACTGCTGCTACAGCTCGGGAGGAAAGCGCACGTGATGCCCCTCGAGATGAGGACTGACTCCCCTGGGGAGACTCCAGAAGTACCCAAGATCCATGTCAGCACTGGAGAGGAATCCTCAGGTTCCGGCACCACTCCACACAAGGTCTTAGGCCCCGGCATCGACGGGAGAGGAATCCCGAGAGGCCCCGAGCAACTCGCATGGGACTGGCATTTCCTGAGGCCACCAGAGCGGGTCCCTGAGTCCCCGTCGTAAGTCGAGAGCACCTGCCGCAACTCGAGAAATCAGGAGGTTCTCCCTCCAGGCGAGATGAGGCCCATTTCCGCTGAGGCGTCTCGAGGCTAATCACACCTAACCTCTGGAACTTCCAAAGGGTCCTTCACACCCTTGCTGCAACTCAAGAAGTTCCCCGACATACCTTCTCCACTCGAGAGGAAGCACGAGAGTCCCGCCACATCCAGAGGAACCCCCGTTTCGGCCTCATAGCTCGAGAGAGGATCCTTCCCTGCGTGGTCGGGAAAGAATTCCCGGCGTTCCCGTCGCATCTCAAGAGGAGGCGCTCTCCACAGGAAAGGCGAGAGGAACTCCAGGGTCGTGCCACCATTCCCAGGCCCCAGATGTCTCAGTCCATTCCAGGGAAACCTGTTTTCCCTGCACTGCCCGACTTTCAAGCCGAGGATCGACTCACGCCACGGTGGCACGTGGGACATCCCTGTGGGAAAGCCTCGTGGAAAGCCTCGTGGGAAAGCCTCAAGGAAAGCCACAGATCCCTTGATCCACGCAACGGGAAGCCTGACACTGCTGGTACAGCTCGGGAGGAAAGTGCACGTGCATGCCCCCACCCAAGAAGAGAACTGACTCCCCTGTGGAAACTCCAGAAGTATCCCAAGATCCATTTCAGCACTGGAGAGTAATCCTTAGGTTCCGGCCCGACTCCACACTAGGTCTTAGGCCCCGGCATCGACGGGAGAGGAATCTTGAAAATCCCCCTAACAACTCACATGGGGACTGGCCTGTCCTGTGGCCACCAGAGAGGTTCCCTGATGTCCCCGTCGTAAGTCGAGAGTACCTGCTGTAACTCGAGAAAATCCAGGAGGTTCTCCCCTCCAGGCGAGATGAGGCCCATTTCCGCTGAGGCTTCTCGAGGCTAAACACACCTAACCTCTGGAACTTCAAAGGGTCCTTCACACCTTGCTTCAACTCAAGAATTTCCCCGACATACCCGTCTCCACTCGAGAGGAAGCACGAGAGTCCCGCCCACATCCAGAGGAGCCCCCTTTCGGCCTCATAGCTCGAGATGAGGGATCCTTTCCCTGCTTGGTCGCGAAAGAATTCCAGCTTTCCGGCCACATCTCAAGAGGAGGCACTCTCAACAGTAAAGTCGAGAGGAACTCCAGCGTCATGCCACAGGTGGCTTTCCCAGGAGTTAGGGTTCTCACAGGGCTGTCCGACGGCCACCGTTGTGAGAGTCGCTCCTCGGCATGAAAGTCGAGGCAGTGCAGGGAAAACAGGTTCCTCTGGCATGGACTGAGACATCTGGTGAACTCTTGGTATGGTGGCATGACCCTGGAATTCCTCTATCGTTTCCTGTTGAGAGCACCTCTACTGGAGATGCGACGGGAACGCCGGAAATTCTTTCCAGACCACGCAGGGAAAGGATCCCTCCTCTCGAGCTATGAGGCGGAAACGGGGCTCCTCTGGATGTGGGGGGCCCTCGTGCTTCCTCTCGAGTGGAGACGGGTATGTCGAGGAACTTCTTGATTTGTAGCAAGGTTGTGAAGGACCTTTTTGAAGTTCCAGAGGTTATGTGTGATTAGCCTCGAGAAGCCTTAGCCGGAATGGGCCTCATCTCGCCTGGAGTTGAGAACCTCCTGGATATTCTCGATTTGCGGCAGGTCCTCTCGAGTCATGACGAGGACCCATGGACATGCTCTGGTGGCCTGTGGAAAGGCCAGTCCCCATCGAGTTTGCTAGGGGGCTTTTCTGGATTCCTCTCCCGGCGATATCGGAGCCTAAGACCTTGCGTGGAGTTTTGGCTGGAACCTGAGGATTCTTCTCCAGTGCTGACATGGATCTTGGGGTACTTCTGGAGTCTCCACAAGGGAGCCATTCCTCGTCTTGTGTGGGGGCATGCACGTGCGCTTTCCTCCCGGCCTGTAGCAGCAGTGTCACGCCTCCCGTCGCGTGGATCAAGGGATCTGTGATTTTCCTCGAGGCTTTCCGACGAGGCTTTCCCACAGGGCTGTCCCACGTGCCCGTGGTCTGAGCTGATTCTCTGCGTGAAAATCGAGGCAGTGCAGGGAAAACAGGTTCCTCTGGAATGAACTGAGGCATCTGGGGAACTCTTGGAATTGTGGCACGACCCTGGAGTTCCTCTCGCCTTTCCTTGTGAGAGTGCCTCCCATTGAGATGCGACAGGAATGCCGGGCATTCTTTCCGGCGAAGCAGGGAATGATCCCTCATTTCGAGCTACGAGGCAGAAACGGGGCTCCTCTGGATGTGGGCGGGACCCCTGTGCTTCCTCTCGAGTGGAGTCGGGTATGTCGGGGAACTTCTTGAGTTGCAGCAAGGGTGTGAAGGACCCTTTCGAATTTCCACAGGTCAGATGTGATTAGCCTCGAGACGCCTCAGCGGAAATGGGCCTCATCTCCCCTGGTGGCGAGAACCTTCTGGATTTTCCCGAGTTGCGGCAGGTGCTCTGGAGTTACGACGGGGACCTCAGCGACCTGCTCTGGCGGCCTCTGGAAAGGGCAGTCCCCATGCGAGTTGCTCGGGGCCTCTCGGGATTCCTCTCCCTTCGATGCCGCGGCCTTAGTCCTTGTGTTGAGTCGGGCCGGAACCTGAGGATTGTTCTCCTGTGCTGACATGGATCTTGGGGTAATTCTGGAGTCTCCACAGGGGAGTCAGTCCTCGTCTCGAGTGGGGGCATGCACGTGGACTTTCCTCCCTAGCTGTAGCTGCAGTGTCACACTTCCCGTCATGTGGCTCAAGGGATCTGTGGCTTTCCCTGGAGGCTTTCCCAAGAGGCTTTCCCACAGGGCTCTCCCACGTGCCACCGTGTTGTGAGTCGATCCTCGGCATGAAAGTCGAGGCAGTGCAGGGAAAACAGCTTCCTCTGGAATGGACTGAGATATCTGGGGACTCTTGGAATGGTGGCAGGACCCTGGAGTTCCCCTCGCCTTTCCTGTGGAGAGCGCCTCCTCTTGAGATTCGACGGGAATGCTGGGAATTCTTTCCCGACGAAGCAGGGAAAGGATCCCTCATCTCGAGCTACGAGGTGAAAATGTGTCTCCTCTGGATGTGAGAGGGACCCCGTGCTTCCTCTTGAGTGGAGACGTGCATGTCGGGGATCTAGTCTACTCAGCTCTCCAGATGAACAGCCGTCATGGCAAATAGGTGTCCTCCAGTCCAGGCTCCTTAGTTTCTGTGGAAAGCTCTTGTTTATAATTTGTTCCTCCTTAAAAACACCTTTAGATCATTAGCACCATGGTTGTCATCATCATCGTCAAAGTTATTCCACATGCATAATATTTCTCATCTGCATATTATAATTCCTTTTCAATCTCAAATTCTGATGCTTTTGTCTGTTTCCTCTTTTTTATTTTTTAAGTTTTAAATTGAAGTATAGTTGATTTATAATGTACTAATTTCTGCTGTACAGCAAAGTAATTCAGTCATACATATGTCCATTATGATTTATCTCAGGATATTGAGATATATACTCGCAGTGCTATACAGTTCTCTGTGCTATACGGTAGGACCTTGTTGTTTGTCCACTCTTTATATAATAGTTTGCATCTGCTAGTCCCAACCTCCCATGCCATACCTCTTCAGCCCCCTTCTTCTTGACAACCACAAGTCTGTTCTCTATATAAATCTATTTCTGTTTCATATATAAGTTCATTTGTGTCTTATTTTAGATTCCACATATAAATGATATCATATGATATTTGTCTTTCTTCATCTGACTTACTTCACTTAGTATGGATTCACCCATCCATGTTCCTAGATGGACCTAGAGAATGGTAAAACTCCATTTTATCAAATATATATGTACCACATATGCCCATTCATCTGTCTGGGAGCATTTAGCATGTTTCCATGTCTGGATTATTGTAAGTAGTGTTGCTGTTGTGGTGCACATTGGAGTGCATGTATCTCTTTGAATTACAGTTTTCTCTGAATCTATGCCGAGTAGTGGGATTGCTGGATCTTCTGGTACCTCTGTTTTTCTGAGGAATCTCCATACTGTTCTCCATGGTGACTGCACCAACTCATGCTTGCTCTTTCTGAATGTTGTCTTATGTGAAGCCCATGAGCATTTTATTTTATTTCATTGTATTTTGATTTATTTTGCTTCTGGGTGTTTTGTTTGTTTGTTTATTAAAATCAGTAATAAAACACCCAGGATCCCGATACTTTGAGTATCTTTCTAAGTTTGAAAACTTTAATCAGTTTCATCTGCCATTTTATCTTACTGAGCAATGTTGACATTCTCTGGATAATCCACCAGCTTTCTCCTCACCTCCCCCACCAAGCCCTGGCCACTCTGCATTTACTCAAAGGGAAGGTGACACTCTCCCATAATGAGCCATCGTGTTGTCCATAGGTTACACTTGACAACATGAAAACTAAGGCTCAGAGGGGAATGAAGGTGTCCTGTGTTAGTGCTCAGTGAGGAAAGAGGCCTGCTCTATCCTTTGGGGACTCAGGGCGAAGGGAAGAGAGAGTTAAGGAGGTACAGCAGCATAAGTGCACCTGTCAGACAGTATTCTGTGACAGGTAAGCAGGGACTTGAAGGAAGTGAAGGAATAAAGCAGGGGCTATGGAGATAGGACATTCCATACAGGGAGAGTGGCAAGTGCAAAGCCTGAGGGAGGCAGATGCAGTGAGCATCCTGAACACAGTGAGCAGGAGGAAAGAGGTGGAAGATGACTGCGCAGAGGGGTATTGGGCCAGATCGTGGAGCTTCGTGGACCACGTGGAAGAGGCTTCCAGAAGAAGGGTGTAAACCAGAGCCATATGACATGCTGTGGTGCTTGCAGGAGCAGGAGGAATTGGTATCTTCACAAGGGCAGGCACCATTAGGTAGCCAGTAACCAATGCCTGGTTAGATGGGCGCAGGAGAAGAGGATGATGGGTAGCTTTCTGGAAGAGCCAGTACACTCGGAGGTCAGAAGAGAAAGAAGGTCTTGCTGGAGGGGGAAAGAGTGAATGATTTTTTTTTTTAAATGGAGGAATCAACAGCATATTTTTAGCCTGAAAGGAATAATCCAGTAGAGGAAAAAACTGTGGTTTTGTTCTCCCTTAATATGTATGTTTTCTACAGGTGCTCCTGCCTTGTATCACCCACATCTTTCTCGCACGTGATTCCAAGCCATTGTGGTGTAAATAGCTCTGCTGTACTCTTTTGAGTGTCACGGGAGGAAACGTGATAAACTCTCTGTGTCTCTAGTCTAATAGTCTATAGTCTGTGTCTATGCCTAATAGTCCTTGGGGGCTTCCCTTGTGGCTCAAACAGTAAAGAATCTGCATGTAATGCAGGAGACCTGGGTTCCATCCCTGGGTCAGGAAGATCCCCTGGAGAAGGGAGTGGCTACTCACTCCAGTATTCTTGCCTGGAGAATTCCAATTTTATTGGGCTCCAAAATCAATGCAGATGGTGACTGTAGCCATAAATTAAAAGACACTTGCTCATTGGAAGAAAAGCTATGACAAACCTAGGCAGTGTATTAAAAAGCAGAGATATCACTTTGCCGACAAAAGTCTGTATAGTCAAAGCTATGGTTTTTTTCACTAGACATGTATGGATGTGAGAGTTGGACCATAAAGAAGGGTGAGCATGGAAGAATTAATGCTTTCAAACTGTGATACTAGAGAAGACTCTTGAGAGTTCCTTGGACACAAGGAGATCAAACCAGTCAATCCTAAAGAAAATAAACCCTAAATATTCATTGGAAGGACTGATGTTGAAGCTGAAGCTCCAATACTTTGGCCACCTGATATGAAGAGCCAGCTCATTGGAAGAGACCCTGATGGTGGGGAAGATTGAAGGCAGGAGGAGAAGGAGATGACAGAGGATGAGATGCCTGGATGGCATCCCTGACTCAGTGGACATGAATTTGGGCAACTCCGGGAGGTGGTAAAGATCAGGGAAGCTGGCGTGCTGTAGTCCATGGGGTCACAAAGAGTTGGGCATTGAGCTGAGCAACTGAACAGTGACACTGCAAAAGCCGTGAGAAAAGCAAGCTATTTTTTTTTTAATGAGACTTTTGCTTTGTTTTGTTTTTTGGCTGGTCTGGGTCTTGTTACTGTGCTCAGTCTTTCTCTAGTTGTAGTGAGCGGGACAACTCTTCCGTGATATGCGGGCCTTCTCATTGCAGTGGCTTCTTGTTGCAGAGCACAGGCTCCAGGGTGTGCAGGCTTCAGTAGTTGTAGCTCACAGGCTATAGAGCCTGTGGGCTCAGTAGTTGTGGTGCATTGGCTTAATTGCTCATTGGCATGTAATATCTTCCCAAACCATGTTCCCTCCGTTGACAGGCAGATTCTTAACCCCTGGATCACCAGGGAAGTCCCGAGAGATTTTAAATTAACCATGAAAACTATGTTATCAGGGCTTTAAAAGTCCCAACATGTTTATGAATACAAATATTCTTATTTTCAGTGAAGGTTTAAAATGTATCATCCAAGGATTTTTAAAGTTCTAAATGGCATCTTCCAGATTTCTCAACTTTCTGATACCATAGTAAATTTCTTATGGAAGAACAGAAGAAGATGCTCTTGTTTGACAGAATATATTCAGGGTCTTATTTACACAATGGAGTGTGAACCTTACTGTTTAATCATCTAGTCTCTAAAATAGATGCATCTCCCATGTTCAGCAGCACAGAATGTCAGCATTTTCAACACTTGTCAGAGACTCTGAGCACCTACTGGCTGCCATTTGGGTAGACCACTATGATCTGAGATAACAGGGGAAATGTGCTCACTGTCCTTGTAGGTTTCTCAGAGTTGTAGCCCTCTGTCAGGTTATATCACCAAAAGCAAGGCACTACACACTCCAAGTGTGTGCTGACTTGCCTCTCCTCACAAATGCCTTCACTGAGTTAAAGCTTAAAATTTAGTTTGTGTATAGTGAAGATTTGTGTAAACAAACAAAAAGCCTAATGGAAAAGTTTCTGTCTTCTGTATTTTTGCCTTTTTACTAACTCAGTTCACATCCCTTATGTAGACAGCCACATCAAGAATTCTTCCATATATTAGAATCAAGAAAGTGTGGTTGTAGTTTTTCGTTTTTTTTTTTTTTCCCCCTCTGGATGATCTTATATGCTTTCATTTTTCAAAAATGAACACAGTAGACCATTGTGTTTCCATTAATATGTTTCCTTGAATATGGTTCAGAATTTGTCTGGTTAGACTACTCCTCTCCAGGATCGAGCTTTCCTGGTCCTCAGAGAGTAAAGAATCTGCCTGTAGTGTGGGAGACCCACATATTGAACCTGGAGTCTCCAGAATCTGGCAAAACACATGCACCCATTTTTCTAGGTACTTTCTTTTATCAAAAACTATTTTAACCTGCCACATTTTATATATTCTGAGTTCTAGGAGATTCAGCCTTTGAGAATCAAATACTTCTAAATAAACAGAAATAAAAACAAATATAATAAATATAAATTACTATAATGAATGTAAATATATGATAAATGCATAAGTGTGAATGACTATGTTCATGTGAATGACTAGAGGAAGATTTTGGTGGCTGTGTTTTTCATCGTCCTGTGCGTTTGCCTTGTGAGGAGGCCATATAGGGCCAGGCTTACAGCTTGGGCTGAGGAGATGTTGTCTGTGTCTGGCTGGATCTGCCACTCACTCTGACCCCCAAGTGAGTAATTTGACCATTTTAAGTTTCAGTTTCTTCATGGTTAAAGTTGGGTAACAACGATATTTACCTCAGGAGGTTATTCTGAGATGCGTGTGTGTGTGTGTGTGTGTGTGTGTGTGTGTGTGTGTGTGTGTGTGATATTTTTGTTTCCTTTGCCTTGAAATAAGCACACAGCCTTCTCCTCTGGACCCATCTTTCCTTACCTACAGCCTTTCCAAACCTAAGAAACAACTGTTTCTTCCTGCAGTAGCTCATCCATGAATTATAATGGCCTACATTTATAGGACATTAGACAGTTATCAAAGAGATCCTGAATCTAGGGGATTAACTTGACAACTTGAATGCGTTTTCTTATGAAGAACGATCCATCTCTTTGGACCCACCTTTTCTCCACAATAACAGTTTCAGGAAACGCTGATGTACATCATCTCTGCTTATTGGCTTTATACTCATGAGAGAAATAGATTTGCAGCTTTTAGAGCATAAGCACAAAACATATTTATCTAATTGTCATGGGATCTTGGACTCTGGACTATGAATAATCCCCAAAGTTGAGCGGGTCTTGTTAATTAAGTGGCAGACTCCCCTCACGTGTCTCTGTGCTGAGTGGCGCATGTGGTGTGGGCTGCACAGAGGCGCCTTCCACCAGCCCAGCATCCAGAGGCGGGCCCCACAGGCCAGTCCCTCAGAGTTCTGAGGTTCCTGTAAAGTCTAGTCAGAAGAGTCGAAGTCGCTGTGAGCTGTTCTAACTGTGTCATCACCCATGGAGGCGCGGATGTGGTTGCTTTTCTCACAAAGTCAGACTGTTAGCGTTAAAGTTCAGAAATCCAACTCAAATTCAGAAATACGTCCCTGACAACACTTAAGTTCTTTCCACCTGTAGTCATAAGAAATATTGTGGTTGATTGTTTCTACTGTATTTTCAGGATTTGTGTGGGTGTGTGGGTGTGTGATCATCGCGGTTATAAAGCAGGGCGGGCGAGCCGGGACTCAGTCCACTAGGCATCTATACCTGCTTGTCTCCTGGAGCCGCACCCCCGTCCCCGCCCAGCCTCCGTCCAGAGCCCCTCCCCGCTCTTTCGGATTAAAATATTTTCACTGAACTTAATAGGCTGACAATAGAAAACTAAAAAGGAACTAAATGTTTTTCAGATGACATCTTTGGTAGGCTAATTCTAAGAAGTGCAGCTTCTAGTCAGCAACCTAAGCAAAGAAAATGTGAACGAAAACAAACCATGTGAAAATGAAAACTCTTCTCTCATCACTTCCAGTGGTTTTGAAAAAACAGCATCACCAAAAGCAGAGAGAGACAAGAAAGAAGGAAAGCTAGCATTATTTTTTAGACCGAAGAGTCCAGGTGACTCTGCTAAGCTGGTGGTGGAGGAGAGCACAGCTCTCAGCCTGTGGTTGGAAGACTCTTCTCTGCTCCAGACCTGATGCTCGAACCCGGCTCCTGGGACACTCACTTAGACTGGATTATTACTGCTCAGTGTTAGAGGAGTGGCTCCCTTCCCTTTCAACTGAATGACAACAGCAACATATGTATGGCTTTTGTTTCTGTTGGGAGACTGACTAACAAGGTACAGTATTAAAGGAATGCTCTTAATCAAGGGCAGAGCCATATTAGAAAGAATCATCATGAATCTTGCAAGAGTTATATCTCTGCACACCATCCACAGACCCCCATCCCCATCCGCACTGGAAGTTAAACTCAAGTGCCTCAAGTTAAACTCAAAAGTTAAACTCAAATGCCAAGCCCTGGTTTCTTCCTTGTTCACCAGGCTGCTTTCTCTCTTTGTGAAGTGAAAGTCGCTCAGTTGTGTTCGACTCCTTGCGGCCCCATGGACTAGTCCATGGAATTCTCCAGACCAGAATACTGGCATGGATAGCCTTTCCCTTCTCCAGGGGATCTTCCCAACCCAGGGATCAAACCCAGGTCTCCCGCATTGTGAGTGGATTCTTTACCAACTGAGCTATCAGGGAAGCCCTTTGTGAAGGAGGTCCTATTCCCTTCTCCTTTCCAAATTGGACGTGTAGTTCACTTTTGTTATTTGAAATGTTATCACCACTATGCCGTTTCACTTAGTATCTAGTTATGTAATGAACTTCTTTTTCCTACACAGTTTAAAATTTTTTAGGAATCATTGACTGAGGGGTGAGGCAGAAGGGAAAGGGGTTATCAGCAGGCTTGCACTTGGAGCTCATGGGCTATCCCCAGTGCCCAGAGGAAGGCCTGAGCAGGAGGGGACTGGGGCCTTTCCATCCCCTCTTCCTCAGTAGTTTTCCTCTTACTTCTGCCAGCTCACCTCCAGGGACACTTTTTTTTTCTCCTGCCTAAAGTGTGGGGGGAAAGTCTTGTCAGAGTTTTGTTGAAAGAGAACTGGCATTTGAGAGAAGCATTTGCTAGGAGGCTTAGGATAGATGGGCTTGCCCAGAGAGCTGCCCACAAGTGCCTGCATCTCCTGCTTCCAAGCAAGCACATCCTGGGGAACTGACCTGAAACAGAGCCACCTGGCATGGGAGCTGCTTTTCCAAAATTCCTCTGCACCTGACTTTGGGAATCCTCTCGGCCATCTGGCACCCAGGGCCCAGCTCCAGGCTCAGCCGTGTGTGCAGCCAAGAGTCTGGGAAGACAGGAACCACTTGCCCCATCAGTCATGTTCATATCCACAGCCTGAACCAGTAGGGTGGAGGAGCCCTGGTCTCAGTGGGGAGTCCTAGGGCAACAGGATCCCCCGCAGCACTCCCAGGTTATTCTATACAGAGTCCTTGCTCTCAGCCCCATTTCCCCTTCTAAGGAAAGTATGGAAAACTAAGATTTCTCTTTGAAACCTCTAAGGAACAACTGCCCTGAACCCTGAGCTGGGGCAACATCCTTGGCGTCTGTGCACACACCTGTGAATCTTACCTGGGTTTCAGGGCCTCAGTCCTGCGTTGACTCAGGCATCCTGACCACACTCTCTAGTCCTCCTGCTGTAGGAATGGCCACAGTTGTTTTCTGTGTAAAACTTAAAATGTTTGTATTAGACTGAGCTTTCTGTGATACTTAGAAAATAAGATAGTAAGAAAATTAAGATGCTTTGGGGTCTAAATACTTGTGAAGCACATTAAAAAAAATTAACAAAATGCCTTAAAGAATTCTAAGTAAATTTAAGAGAGGATCTACTGGATTTTCACTAGCTGCTTAAAAAAAGAGAGAGAGAGAGAGAGATTTACTTTGATCCATCGTGCCATTCTGTGAGCTGTAACAGTAACCTCATAGCTGCTGCACTCAATGATTTGCTTCATTCTGTTGTTTAAAAACAGGGATTCATTCAGCTGGATAGGAGATGAATTCTGTCATTAGAAACTTTGCCATCGGGTTTAAGAAATATATTTATAACTCATTTCTTTCAGGGAACAGGTTTCAAGATCTCCATAAGTCTTTTATTAAGTATAAATCACAGCTTTTGTCAATTTTCTTCAGAAGTACTCCTATTTTTTAACT
>NW_017200393.1:0-7017 GCF_001704415.2 Capra hircus
GTCCTCAGTTAGGAAACTAAGATTCAACATGCCACGTGGCAAAAAAAAAAAAAGCAAAAACCCCCTCAAACAATAAGCCTTCCTTGCAATGATGCCAATGTTAACATTCCTGACCAAAACATTCATAATGACAAGAATGCTCTTATTAGAGAGCCTGCTGTGAGTCAGCACTGCCTGACAGTTTGACAGGCCAGGCCTTATGTCATTTCACCCCCAATTCACAGAGGAAAATCGAGGCTCAAAGAGGCTAAAGTATATGTCCAAGGTTGCCATCCAGCAGAGATGTGGCTTGAATCCAAGCTGTTTTTGCCCCAAAGTCTATCCTAGAGCTCCTCGCTTATACTAATTTTTGAAAATGAAGAAACTGGGACTTCCCTGGTGGTCCAGTGGTTAAGACTTCACACTTCCAGTGCAAGGGCCAGGATTCGACCCCTGGTCAAGGAAGTAGATCCCACATGCTGCGACTAACGGTTCACATGCCAAAACTAAAGACCCCACGTGCATGTATGTGTGCTAAGTCGCTTCAGTCGTGTCCAACACCATGCGGCCCCCAGGGACTGTAGCCCACGAGGTTTCACTCTCTGGATTCTCCAGGCAGAGAACACTGGAATGGGCTGCCATGCTGTCCTCCAGGGGATCTTCCCAACCCAGGAATGGAACCTGCATCTCTTAAGTCTCCTGCATTGGCAGGCGGGTTCTTTACCACAAGCACCACCATACCACAACAAAGAACTGCATGCTGCAACTAAGACCCAGCACAGACAAATCAATCAATCAATACTTTTTTTAAAAGAAGAGAAGGTCAGAGAAGGAAGGGTCTCATGCAAGTTTCCCCAGCCAAATGCAGCCAAAGAAAGGGCTGCGGTGAGGAAGAGGAGGTGGAAAGTCTGAGTAAGAGACCTGTGTTTGCAGACATTCCTGTGCATAATTCTTTCATGCCCTTCTTGACAAGGCTATAAACACAAAGCTGTAAACAAAGCAGGCATGGGCCCTTAACCTCCCGAGGAATTCTTTTGGAACTATTCTGCTGCTCTCCCACTCTGTGTACTCTGCCTGCCAAGTCATGTGTGTCCTCCAGGTCAAGCCCAGAATGGCCCAGGTACTTCTCGCTGACTTCTAGAGAGGAACCTAGCCCTGCCTGACCAAGGTTCTCACCAAGCCCTTTCCCCTTGTTACGCCTGTTTCTCCAGCTGTAAAGAGAGATCATATGGGGGTCCATGCATGGGGGGGAGTCGATTTGAAATCACTGGTCTGAATCCAAAGCTCTGTGACCTTGGACAAATGTCTTGGCCTCTCTGCCTCTGTTTCCTTATCTGTAAAATGAAATGAGAAGAATACTCATTGCACAGGGTCGTTTTGGAGATCCATGAGGATGTGGGTATATAAATACTAAGTCTGGTAGTCAAGTTGCTTAAAAATGTTTACCTCTGGGACTTCCCTGGTGGTCCAGTGGCTAAGACTCCATGCTCCCCGTTCAGGGAGCCCAGTTCATCCCAGGTCAGGGAACTGGATCCTCATGCCTCAACTAAGAGGATTGACTATTTATCTCCTTGCAGTCCAAGAGACTCTCAGGAGTCTTCTCCAGCACCACAGTTTGAAAGCATCAGTTCTTCAGTGCCCAAACTTCTTAATCGTCCAGCTTTCACATCCATACACGACTACTGGGAAAACCATAGCTCTCTGTTCAGATCTGTGGCAGCAGAGTGATGTCTCTGGTTTTTAATACACTGTCTAGGTTTGTCATAGCTTTCCATCCAAGGAGCAAGCGTCTTTTAATTACGGCTGCATTCACCATCCGCAGTAACCAACATGGCTGTCTCTAATCCTCTTCTCGGAGGTTAATTCTTCACTTTGTCTTCCTTGTCTAGCCTGAAGGGAGTTTAGAAGAAATTTCCCTCCTGGGGTTGTGCTGCTTTATTTCTTCTTGTTCATGGATCTTAAATTTGCCTCGATCGACCACAGACTGGGCTTCCCTGCTGGCTCAGTTGGTAAAGAATCTAGCTGCAATGCATGCAACCCAGCTTCAATCCCTGGGGGGGGGGCTGTTGGGGGGGGGGCTTCAATTCTTGGGAAGAAAACCAAGTTCCCCTAAAACTGAGTTCCCTTACCACATTTATGATTTAATTCCTCTTTCCAGAACTTTCTTCCCTTGAGTGTCTCCTCTGACCCATCCCATCCTCATCCCCTCTAAGTCAATCCTGTGCTGTTGTTGCTGTTCCACTGCCAAGTCGTGTCTGACTCTTTGCAACCCCATGAACTGGAGCACACCAGGTCTCTCTGTCCCTCACCATCTCCCAGAGTCTGCCTGACTGAACACTGCTTCACCACAATCAGATGACTCAGATTGCTGTTGTCATATCATCAGTGCGCTAAAACTGGTATTAACGATATCATTAACTACAAGCTCAGGATGTTTCCCCAGGGCAAAATGAACTCAGGGATCCCTAAGCCATGGGCCACTTGGCCAAAGAATTGTAAACTGAAGACATCCTGATTCCTGGAACTATGATTAAGAAAGATCAGAAGATGATGCTCAATCTTTTCTGTCATCTTCCTCTTTAAAATATCTTTAACTTGAAGACCAAGTTCAAGTGGACCTGAGGTTTGTCTCCCAGTTCCTTGCTTGCTGTCCTCCAAATGCATGCGTGTTAAGTCTCTCAGTCATGCCCGACTCTTTGCAACCCCAAGGACTGTAGCCCACTAGGCTCCTCTGTCCATGGGATTTCCCAGACAAGAATACTGGAATGGGTTGCCATTCCCTTCTCCAGAGGATTTTCCCTACCCAGGGATCAAACCTGAGTCTCCCACATTGCAGGGAGTTTTTTTTTTTTTTTTTTTTACCATCTGAGCCACCAGGAAAGCCCCACAAATAAAGCTTTACTTTGCTGCAAACACCCGCTATCAGAGGTCGACTTTCTCTGCTGCGGGCATATGAGCCCTCACTCAGTTACAGAACTCCACGGAGCTTGTCTGTAATACCAGAAATCTTGACAACTCTTGGTTCTTGAATCTAAACTCAGGGCCAGTGGGGTGCCTTTGTATTAAACCAGAAAAAGGCTCTCCTCTAGATGGAAGCAAGGATCTCATCTGGGCAGAGCCATACCTCAAAGAGCAAAGTTTGGTGAGCAATGCTTTCTCAGGGGAAAAACAAACAAAACTGCCCTCCTGTGGTTGGATGCAGCTCTGCTCCACGGTGCGTGACTTGGCAGGTGAAGTGTAAGCAGGCTGCATTTGCTGCTCACTCCGTGTGCAGTGAACAGCCTGCCAGCACACAGCCATTCACTGTTTGGACCCCACCTTGGAGGGTGTGCCTCTCAGCAACAGTCATCAGAACTAGACCCCTAACGGAGTCAACGGAACTGGTCAACTATAGACAAACATCAGCCATGTTACTGACTGTAGATGGGACCTAAGGTATTCATCAGAACATTTCCAAGAAGAAAGCCCAGGACTCCCCTGACGGTACAGTGGATAAAAATTGCCTTCCGATGCAAGGGACACGGGTTCAACCCCTGGTCCGGGAAGATTCCACATGCTGCAGAGCAGCTAAGCCTGTGCAGCACAGCTCCTGAGCCTGTGCCTAGAGCCTGTGCTCTGCAACGAAGAGTAGCCCCTACTCGCTGGAACTAGAGAAAGCCTGCGTGCAGCACCGAAGGGCCAACACCACCAAAAATAAATGAATAAATAAGATAAGGCCCAGAGAAGGTCTATATTAATGTAAAGGCCAAGTTGCTATAACTGTAAGATCCCAAAATACAATGGTTTAAGTAAAACAGAAGGTTCTCATTCTCTTTCGTGACCCTCCTGAAGTAGGCATGTTGTCTAAGATGGCAGGTGGCTCCCCTCCCTGTGGTCAGTCAGGGACACAACTTCCTTCAGTCTTTTTTTTTTTTTTTTTTTTTTACTTTATTTTACTTTACAATACTGTATTGGTTTTGCCATACATTGACATGAATCCACCACGGTGTACATGCGTTCCCAAACATGAACCCCCCTCCCACCTCCCTCCCCATAACATCTCTCTGGGTCATCACCGTGCACCAGCCCCAAGCATGCTGTATCCTGCGTCGGACATAGACTGGCGATTCGATTCTTACATGATAGTATACATGTTACAATGCCATTCTCCCAAATCATCCCACCCTCTCCCTCTCCCTCTGAGTCCAAAAGTCCGCTATACACATCTGTGTCTTTTTTGCTGTCTTGCATACAGGGTCGTCATTGCCATCTTTCTAAATTCCATATATATGTGTTAGTATACTGTATGTTTTTCTTTCTGGCTTACTTCACTCTGTATAATCGGCTCCAGTTTCATCCATCTCATCAGAACTGATTCAAATGTATTCTTTTTAATGGCTGAGTAATACTCCATTGTGTATATGTACCACAGCTTTCTTATCCATTCATCTGCTGATGGACATCTAGGTTGTTTCCATGTCCTGGCTATTATAAACAGTGCTGCGATGAACATTGGGGTACATGTGTCTCTTTCAATTCTGGTTTCCTCGTGTGTATGCCCAGCAGTGGGATTGCTGGGTCATAAGGTTCTATTTGCAATTTTTTAAGGAATCTCCACACTGTTCTCCAAAGTGGCTGTACTAGTTTGCATTCCACCAACAGTGTAGGAGGGTTCCCTTTTCTCCACACCCTCTCCAGCATTTATTGCTTGCCTTAAATTCTTACATGCGTTCCCAAACATGAACCCCTCCCACCTCCCTCCCCACAACATCTCTCTGGGTCATCCCCATGCACCTGCCCCAAGCAAGCTGCACCCTACGTCAGACATGGACTGGCGATTCAATTCTTACATGACAGTATACATGTTAGAATTCCCATTCTCCCAAATCATCCCACCCTCTCCCTCTCCCTCTGAGTCCAAAAGTCCGTTATACACATCTGTGTCTTTTTCCTGTCTTGCATACAGGGTCGTCATTGCCATCTTCCTAAATTCCATATATATGTGTTAGTATACTGTATTGGTGTTTTTCTTTCTGGCTTACTTCACTCTGTATAATTGGCTCCAGTTTCATCCATCTCATCAGAACTGATTCAAATGAATTCTTTTTAACGGCTGAGTAATACTCCATTGTGTATATGTACCACAGCTTTCTTATCCATTCATCTGCTGATGGACATCTAGGTTGTTTCCATGTCCTGGCTATTATAAACAGTGCTGCGATGAACATTGGGGTACATGTGTCTCTTTCAATTCTGGTTTCCTCGTGTGTATGCCCAGAGTGGGATTGCTGGGTCATAAGGTAGTTCTATTTGCAATTTTTTAAGGAATCTCCACACTGTTCTCCATAGTGGCTGTACTAGTTTGCATTCCCACCAACAGTGTAGGAGGGTTCCCTTTTCTCCACACCCTCTCCAGCATTTATTGCTTGCAGATTTTTGGATCGCAGCCATTCTGACTGGTGTGAAGTGGTACCTCATTGTGGTTTTGATTTGCATTTCTCTAATAATGAGTGATGTTGAGCATCTTTTCATGTGTTTGTTAGCCATCCGTATGTCTTCTTTGGAGAAATGTCTATTTAGTTCTTTGGCCCATTTTTTGATTGGGTCGTTTATTTTTCTGGAATTGAGCTGCATAAGTTGCTTGTATATTTTTGAGATTAGTTGTTTGTCAGTTGCTTCATTTGCTATTATTTTCTCCCATTCAGAAGGCTGTCTTTTCACCTTGCTTATATTTTCCTTTGTTGTGCAGAAGCTTTTAATTTTAATTAGATCCCATTTGTTTATTTTTGCTTTTATTTCCAGAATTCTGGGAGGTGGATCATAGAGGATCCTGCTGTGATTTATGTCTGAGAGTGTTTTGCCTATGTTCTCCTCTAGGAGTTTTATAGTTTCTGGTCTTACATTTAGATCTTTAATCCATTTTGAGTTTATTTTTGTGTGCGGTGTTAGAAAGTGATCTAGTTTCATTCTTTTACAAGTGGTTGACCAGTTTTCCCAGCACCACTTGTTAAAGAGATTGTCTTTACTCCATTGTATATTCTTGCCTCCTTTGTCAAAGATAAGGTGTCCATATGTGTGTGGATTTATCTCTGGGCTTTCTATTTTGTTCCATTGATCTATATGTCTGTCTTTGTGCCAGTACCATACTGTCTTGATGACTGTGGCTTTGTAGTAGAGCCTGAAGTCAGGCAAGTTGATTCCTCCAGTTCCATTCTTCTTTCTCAAGATTGCTTTGGCTATTCGAGGTTTTTTGTATTTCCATACAAATCTTGAAATTATTTGTTCTAGTTCTGTGAAAAATATGGCTGGTAGCTTGATAGGGATTGCATTGAATTTGTAAATTGCTTTGGGTAGTATACTCATTTTCACTATATTGATTCTTCCGATCCATGAACATGGTATATTTCTCCATCTATTAGTGTCCTCTTTGATTTCTTTCATCAGTGTTTTATAGTTTTCTATATATAGGTCTTTAGTTTCTTTAGGTAGATATATTCCTAAGTATTTTATTCTTTTCGTTGCAATGGTGAATGGAATTGTTTCCTTAATTTCTTTTTCTACTTTCTCATTATTAGTGTATAGGAATGCAAGGGATTTCTGTGTTGATTTTATATCCTGCAACTTTACTATATTCATTGATTAGCTCTAGTAATTTTCTGGTGGAGTCTTTAGGGTTTTCTATGTAGAGGATCATGTCATCTGCAAACAGTGAGAGTTTTACTTCTTCTTTTCCAATTTGGATTCCTTTTATTTCTTTTTCTGCTCTGATTGCTGTGGCCAAAACTTCCAGAACTATGTTGAATAGTAGCGGTGAAAGTGGGCACCCTTGTCTTGTTCCTGACTTTAGGGAAAATGCTTTCAATTTTTCACCATTGAGGATAATGTTTGCTGTGGGTTTGTCATATATAGCTTTTATTATGTTGAGGTATGTTCCTTCTATTCCTGCTTTCTGGAGAGTTTTTATCATAAATGGATGTTGAATTTTGTCAAAGGCCTTCTCTGCATCTATTGAGATAATCATATGGTTTTATTTTTCAATTTGTTAATGTGGTGATTACA
>NW_017200394.1:0-7017 GCF_001704415.2 Capra hircus
CTTTCCCAGAGGCTTTCCCACGAGCTTTGCCACAGGGCTGTCCCACGTGCCACAGTGGTGTGAGTCGATCCTAGCTTGAAAGTCGAGTCAGCGCGGGGAAACAGGTTTCCCTGGAATGGACTGAGACATCTGGGGGACTCGAGAATGGTGGCATGTCCCTGGAGTTCTCTCGCCTTTCCTGTGGAGAGCGCCTCCTCTTGAGATGCGACGAGAACGCCGGAATTCTTTCCCGACCTCGAAGGGAAAGGATCCCTCCTCTCGAGCTATGAGGCGGAAAACGGGGCTCCTCTGGATGTGGGCGGAACTATCGTGCTTCCTCTTAAGTGCAGACGGGTATGTCGGGGAACTTCTTGATTTGCAGCAAGGGTGTGAAGGACCCTTTGGAAGTTCCAGAGTTTAAGTGTAGCCCTTGGATGTGTGTCAGCGAAATAGGCTTCATTTTGCCTGGAGGGGAGAACATCCTTGATTTTCTCCAGTTGCGGCAGGTGCTCTCGACTTACAATGGGGACCGCAGGGACCCGCTCTGGTGGCCTCAGGAAAGGCCAGTCAAGATCCAAGACAGCTTTGGAGAGGGAGAGACATCACGAGAGGCTCCCGAGCAACTCGCATGGGGACTGGCCTTTCCTGAGGCCACCAAAGCGGGTCCCTGAGGTCCCCGTCGTAAGTCGAGAGCACCTGGCGCAACTCGAGAAAATCCAGGAGGTTCTCCCCTCCAGGCGAGATGAGACCCATTTGCGCTGAGGCATCTCGAGGCTAATCACACCTAACCTCTGGAACTTCCAAAGGGCCTTCACACCATTGCTGCAACTCAAGAAGTTCCCCGACATACCCGTTTCCACTCGAAAGGAAGCACGAGAGTCCCGCCCACAACCAGAAGAGCCCCGTTTCAGCCTCATAGCTCGAGAGGAGGGATCCTTTCCCTTCGTGGTCGGGAAAGAATTTCCGGCGTTCCGTCCCATCTCAAGAAGAGGCGCTCTCCACAGGAAAGGCGAGAGGAACTCAGGGCGTGCCACCATTCCCAGAGCCCCCAGATGTCTCAGTCGATTCCAGGGAAACCTGTTTTCCCCGCAATGCCTCGACTTTCAAGCCGAGGATCGACTCAGAACTCGGTGGCACGTGGGAGAGCCCTGTGAAAAGCCTAGTGGGAAAGCCTCGTGGGAAAGCCTACTGAGAAAGCCACATATCCCTGGATCCACGCAAAGGGAAGCGTGACACTGCTGCTAAAGCTCGGGAGGAAAGCGCACGTGCACGCCACACTCGCGACGAGGACTGACTCCCCTGGGAGACTCCAGAAGTACCCCAAGATCCATGTCAGAACTGGAGAGGAATCCTCAGGTTCCGGCACCGACTCCACACAATGTCTCAGGCCCCGGCATAGACGGGAGAGGAATCGCTAGAGGCCCCGAGCAACTTGCATGGGGACGGGCCTTTCCTGAGGGCACTAGAGCGTGTCCCTGAGGTCCCCGTCGGAAGCCGAGAGCACCTGCGGCAACTCGAGAAAATCCAGGAGGTTCTCCCTCCAGGCGAGATGAGGCCCATTTCCGCTGAGGAGTCTCGAGGCTATCACACCTAAACTCTGGAACTTTCAAAGGTCCTTCACACCTTTGCTGCAACTCAAAAAGTTCCCCGACATACCCGTCTCCACTCGAGAGGAAGCACGAGAGTGCCGCCTCATCCTTAGGAGCCCCTTTTCCTCTTCCTAGCTCGAGAGGAGGGATCCTTTCCCTGCGTGGTCGGGAAAGAATTCCCGGCGTTCCCGTCGCATCTCAAGAGGAGGCCTCTCCACAGGAAAGGCGAGAGGAACTCCAGGTCACGCCACCATTCCCAGAGTCCCCCAGATGTCTCAGTCCATTCCAGGGAAACCTGTTTCCCTGGACTGCCTCGACTTTCAAGCCGAGGATCAACTCACACCACGGTGGCACGTGGCACCAATGCGGAAAAGCCTCGTGGGAAAGCCTCATGGAAAGCCTCATGGGAAAGCCTCGAGGGAAAAGCCATAGATCGCTTGATCCACGAGAAGGGAAGCGTGACTGCTGCTACAGCTCGGGAGGAAAGCGCACGTGCCTACCCACTAGAGACGAGGACTGACTCCCTGGGGAGACACCAGAAGCCCCCAAGATCCATGTCAGCACTGGAGAGGAATCCTCAGGTTCCGACACCGACTCAACCAGGTCTTAGCCCCGGCATTGACGGGAGAGGAAACCCGAGAGGCCCCGATCAACTCGCATGGGGACTGGCCTTTCCTGAGGCCACCAGAGCGGGTCCCTGAGGTCCCGTCGTAAGTCGACAGCACCTGCCGCAACTCGAGAAAATCCAGGAGGTTCTCCCTCCAGGCGAGATGAGGCCCATTTCCCTGAGGCATCTCGAGGCTAATCACACCTAACCTCTGGAACTTCCAAAGGGTCTTTGACACCCTGCGGCAACTCAAGAAGATCACCGACATACCCGTCTCCACTCGAGATTAAGCACGAGGGTCCCACCCACATCCAGAGGCCCCGTTTCCGCCTCGTATCTAAGAGGAGGGATCCTTTCCCTGCGTGGTCGGGAAAGAATTCCTGGCGTTCCCGTCGCATCTCAAGAGGAAGTGCTCTCCACAGGAAAGGCCAGAGGAACTCCAGGGTCGTGCCACCATTCCAAGAGTTCCCCAGATGTCTCAGTCCATTCCAGAGGAACCTGTTTTCCCTGCACTGCCATGACTTTCAGGCCGAGGATCGTCTCACACCAAGGTGGCATGTGGGACAGCCCTGTGGGAAAGCCTCATGGGAAAGCCTAGAGGGAAAGCCACAGATCCCTTGATCCACGCAACGGGAAGCGTGACACTGCTGCTACCGCTCAGGAGGAAAGCGCACGTGCATGCCCCCACTCGAGACGAGGACTGACTCCCCTGGGGAGAGACTCCAGAAGTACCACAAGATCCATGTCAGCACTGGAGAGGAATCTTCAGGTTCCAGCCCCGACTTCACACAAGGTCTTAGGCCCGGCATCGACAGGAGAGGAATCCTGAGAGGCCCCTAGAAACTTGAATGGGGACTGGCCTTTCCTGAGGCCACCAGAGCTGGCCCCTGAGGTCCCCGTCGTAAGTCGAGAGCACCTGCCACAACTCGAGAAAATCCAGGAGGTTCTCCCCTCCAGGAGAGATGAGGCCCATTTCCACTGAGGTGTCTCGAGGCTAATCACACCTAACCTCTGGAACTTCCAAAAGGTACTTTACACCCTTGCTGCAACTCAAGAAGTTCCCCGACATACCCGTCTCCACTCGAGAATAAGCAAGATGGTCCCCCCTACATCCACAGGAGGCGCGTTTCCGCCTCGTCGCTCGAGATGAGGGATCCTTTCCTTCCGGGGACCAGCGTGAGGAATTCCGCCTATGGCAAAGGTCATGAGGAAGGAGGCTTGGCATGCGCAAAGGCGTGATCAAGCCTCAGGTAACCCCTGTTCCCGAGCATCGAACCCCAAAACCAGAGTCTGTTTTATGCTCTCACCTACACTTCTGACTTTACGGGGGCTCTCCCCATAACTGTTTCTCTCGGAGAAGAAGTAAACGTGCAGCTTCAAGGCAATAAATATTCTTGGGCATGACAAGAGTGTTTCAGCTTGCCGACTCCTCTGAAGGTTATCTAGCCCACCTTTATAGGTTTGTCCGGCCACATGTGATTGTTTACAGCCTCCCAACCTGAGAGGCATGAGATGTTTTAGACTTACTAAAGGCAAATTATTTTGGGGAGTTAGAAATTATTAGTATAGTTGGTTAGGAATTATATTGGTGAAGGGTTCTTCATTTGTTGTGTCAAAAATTGCTGCTAATTCCCTGCTCTGGGTGGGACAAGGATATTTTAGGTCAAACCTCTCTGCTGACAGACCAGCTTGTGTGACAGGATTATCCATACTGCTGCCACTAGGCACAAGATTGTTTACTGCCTCTCAACTGTAAACAGCACAGAGAGTTTTGGAGTATTTTGAGAGTCTTAATTAGCATAGGACTTTTTCTTCTTGTTGAGTCAATGATTGCCACCAGGCCTCCATATCCTTAGGCACTTGGGAATATATTAATCAATGTATTTGGAATATAGCAAAGGAAATATAGCAGTTTTTTGATGTTAGCAATACTAGACTTTTTGAGTTAATGGATTTTCACTTTTGTAATAGATCACTGTACTTTGTTATATATCACTGTGTCCTTTCTATGTAAGAATGTAACTTTATCATATCTTAAGACTAAATAGATCTTAAGGGGAGAATTGATGAAAGGATTTTCATTTGTTAGGCTGATGTTTGCTGATAAATCTCCATGTTCCCTACCCTTATAATGAATATAACTAGTATATAGGAGAAATAAGTATTAACCTTTAAGCATATAGGAGAAATAAGAATTCACCTTTAAGACTAATCATGTTAACCTTGGGTTAAATAAATTCCTTTCTTGATTGTAACTCACTACACCCCTCACCCTATAGGAATGTAACTTTATTTGGAGGGTGGTGCCTGGTTTAAGAAAAAACACCCTTGGAAGAAATAAGTTTATTTGGTTATCAGAAAGAAAGGATCATAAAATGTCAGCAGGTCTCATTCATGGCCAGAAGATGATGTAAGATCCCTAAGACCTTTTTTTTATACATTTATGTGAAGCACCTGATTTTGATAAAGGTCAGGATGCCGACTCCTGCGTGACTCTGTATTCATCCCTATGTGTAAACAAGAGGTATACAAGCAAAACCAAAAATAAAGAAATCAGATCAGTTTCCGGAAAGACTGATTCCCCCATGTCGCTTCTTTTTTGCTCCCGTTTTTCTGGCTGAATTCTCTACTGGAGGATGGATGCTATTCCACGTAATCCAAGTTATTCAGCCTCTTTTTCTCCAATAATCTTCCTACTACACAATCCATTTCTAATCTCTTTATATCTGGGATTAAATATGTATATTTCCAAAGACGACGACTACGTCCCCACCTTCGAATCACGCTGGATCCACCGGGGCTGGACCACGGGACTTTCCCTGCTTGGTCGGGAAAGTATTCCCGGCGTTCCCACCGCATCTCAAGAAGAGGCGCTCTCCACAGGAAAGGCGAGAGGAACTCCAGGGTCGTGCCACAATTCCAAGAGTCCCCAGATGTCTCAGTCCATTCCAGAGGAACCTGTTTTCCCTGCACTGCCTTGATTTTCACGCCGAGGATCGACTGGCACCATGGTGGCACGTGGCAGCGATGTGGGAAAGCCTCGTGGGAAAGCCTCGAGGGAAAGCCCGTGAGAAAATACCTCGAGGGAAAGACATAGATCTCTTGATCCACGCGACGGGCAGCGTGACACTGCTACTGCAGCTCAGGAGGTAAGCGTTCTTGCATGATCCCGCTGAGAAGAGGACTGACACCCCTGGGGAGACTCAAGAAGTACCCCAAGAACCATGTCACCACGGGAGAGGAATCCTCAGGTACCGGCCTCGACTTCACACAAGGTCTTAGGCCCCACCATCGACGGGAGAGGAATCCTGAGAGGCCCCGTAGCCACTCGGATGGGAACTGGCCTTTCCTGACGCCACCAGAGCGGGTCCCTGAGGTCCCAGCGTACGTTGAGAACACCTGCCACAATTCGAGAAAATCCAGGAGGTTCTCCCCTCCAGGCAAGATGAGGCCAATTTCCGCTGAGGCACTCGAGGCTAATCACACCCTAAACTCTGGAAATTCCAAAGGTTCCTTCACAACCTTGCTGAAACTCAAGAAGTTCCCCGACATACCGTCTCCACTCCAGAGGAAGCACGAGGGTCCGCCCACATCCAGAGGAGCCCGTTTCTGCTCGGACCTCGAGATGACGGATCCTTTCCCTGCTTGGTCGGAAAGAATTCCCGGCGTTCCCGTCCCATCTCAAGAGGAGGCGCTCTCCACAGGAAAGGCGAGCGGAACTCCAGGGTCGTACCACCATTCCAAGAGTCCCCCAGATGTCACAGTCCATTCCAGAGGAACCTGTTTTCCCTGCACTGCCTCGACTTTCAAGCCGAGGATCGACTCACACCATGGTGGCAGGTGGGACAGCCCTGTGGGAAAGACTCTTGGGAAAGCCTTGAAGGAAAGACTTGAGTGAAAGCTACAGATCCCTTGACCACGCGTTAGGAAGCGTGACACTGCTGCTACAGCTCGGAGGAAAGCGCACGTGCATGCCCACACTCGAGACGAGGACTGACTTCCCTGGGGAGACTCCAGAAGTACCCCAAGAACCATGTCAGCACTGGAGAGGAATCCTCAGGATCCGGCCTCGACTCCACACAAGGTCTTAGGCCCGGCATCGACCCAAGAGGAATCCCGAGAGTCCCCCTGGCAACTTGCATGGGGACTGGCCTTTCCTGAGGCCACGAGACAGGTTCCCTGAGGTCCCCGTCGTAATTCGAGAGCACCTGCCGTAACTCGAGAAAATCCAGGAGGTTCTCCCCTACAGGCAAAATGAGGCCTATTTCCACTGACGCATCTAGAGGCTAAGCACACCTAACCTCTGGAACTTCCAATGGTTCCTTCACACACTTGCTGCAACTCAAGAGCTTTCCCGACATACCCGTCTACACTCAAAGGAAGCACGAGGTCCCGCCCACATCCAGAGAAGCCCGATCCCCCCTCGAGGCTCCAAAGGAGAGATCTTTTAAACTGCTTGCATTTCCCGAGTCAAAGACCTTGTGTTGAGTTGGGACCGGAAACTGAGGATTCCTCTCCAGTGCTGACGTGGATTTTTGGGTACTTCTGGACTCTCCCCAGGGGAGTCAGTCCTCGTCTCGAGTGGGGAAATGCACGTGGGCTTTCCTCCCTAACGGTGGCAGCAGTGTCATGCTACCCGACGGGTGGATCAAGGGATGTGTGGCTTTCCCTGTAGGATTTCCATGAGGCTTTCCCACGAGCTAAACACAGGGCTGTCCCACGTGCCACCGTGGTGTGAGTCGATCCTCGACGTGACAGTCAAGGCAGTGCAGGTAAAAGAGTTTCCTTTGGAATGGACTCTTGGAATGGTGCACGACCCTGGAGTTCCTCTCGCCTTTCCTG
>NW_017200395.1:0-7017 GCF_001704415.2 Capra hircus
TCTTGAAAGTTGAGTCAGTGGCCGGGAAAACAGGCTTCCGTGGAATGGACTGAGACATCTGGGGGATCTGGGAATGGTGGCACGACCCTGGAGTACCTCTCGCCTTTCCTGTGGAGAGCGCTCCCTCTTGAGATGTGACGGGAACGCCGGGAATTCTTTCCCGACCACGCAGGGAATGGATCCCTCCTGTTGAGCTATGAGGCGGAAACGGGGCTCATCTGGATGTGGGCGGGACACTCGTGCTTCCTCTCGAGTGGAAACGGGTATGTCGGGGAACTTCTTGAGTTGCAGAAAGAGTGTGAAGGACGCTTTGTAACTTCCAGAGGTTAGGTGTGATTAGCCTCGAGACGTCTCAGCAGAAATGGTCCTCATCTCGCCTGAAAGGGAGAACCTCCTGGATTTATTCAAGTTGCGGCAGGTGCTCTCGACCTACGACGGTGCCCTCAGGGACCCTCTCTGGTGGCCTCAGGAAAGGCCAGTCCCCATGCAAGTTGCACGGGGACCTCTCGGGATTCCACTCCCGTCGGTGCCGGGGCCTAAGAACTTGTGTGGAGTCGGTGCCGGAAACTGAGGTTTCCTCTCCAGTGCTGACATGGATTTTGGAGTACTTCTGGAAGTCTCCCCAGGGGAGTCAGTCCTTGTCTCGAGTGGGAGCATGCACGTGCGCTTTCCTCCCGAGCTGCAGCAGCAGTGTCATGGTTTCCCTTCGCGTGGATCAAGGGATCTGTGGCTTTCCCTCGAGGCTTTCCCAAAGGGCTGTCCCACGTGCCACCGTGGTGTGAGTCGATCCTCGTCCTGAAAGTCGAGGCCGTGTAGGGAAAAAAGTTTCCCTGGAATGGACTGAGACATCTGGGGGACTCTGGGAATGGTGGCACGACCCTGGAGTTCCACTCGCCTTTCCTGTGGAGAGCGCCTCCTCTTGAGATGCGACGGGAACGCCGGGAATTCTTTCCCGACCATGCAGGGAAAGGATCCCTCCTATCGAGCTAGGAGGCGGAAACGGGGTTCCTCTAGATGTGGGCGGGACTCTCGTGCTTCCTCTCGAGTGGAGACGGGTATGTCAGCGAACTTCTTGAGTTGCAGCAAGGGTGTGAAGGACCCTTTGGAAGTTCCAGAGGTTTGGTGTGATTAGCCTCGAGACGCCTCAGCGGAAATGGGCCTCATCTCGCCTGGAAGGGAGAACCTCCTGGATTTTCTCGAGTTGCGGCAGGTGCTCTTGACTTACGACGGGGACATCAGGAACCCGCTCTGGTGGCCTCAGGAAAGGCAGGTCCCCATACGAGTTGCTCGGGGGCCTCTCGGGATTCCTCTCCCCTGATGCCGGGGCCTAAGCCCTTGCGTGGAGTCGGTGCCGGAACCTGAGGATTCCTCTCCAGGGCTGACATGGACCTTGGGGTACTTCTGGAGTCTCCCCAGGGGAGTCAGTCCTCGTCTCGAGTGTGGGCATGCAAGTGCGCTTTCCTCCCGAGCTTTAGCAGCAGTGTCACGCTTCCCTTCGCTTGGATCAAGGGATCTGTGGCTTTCCCTCGAGGGTTTCCCATGAGGCTTTCCCACGAGGCTTTCCCACAGGGTTTTCCCCCGTGCCACCATGGTGTGAGTTGATCCTCGGCTTGAAAGTCGAGGCAGTGCAGGGAAAACAGGTTTCCCTGGAATAGACTGAGACATCTGGGGGACTCTGGGAATGGTGGCATGACCCTGGAGTTCCTCTCGGCTTTCCTGTAGAGAGGGCCTCCTCTTGAGATGCGACGCAACCGCCGGGAATTCTTTCACGACGACGCAGGGAAACGATCCCTCTTCTCGAGCTTGGAGGCGGAAACTGGGCTCCTCTGGATTGGGCGGGACTCTCGTGCTTCCTCTTGAGTGGAGACGGGTATGTCGGGGAACTTCTTGAGTTGCAGCAGGGGTGTGAAGGACCCTTTGGAAGTTCCAGAGGTTAGGTGTGATTAGCCTGGGGACGCCTCAGAGGAAATGGTCCTCATCTCCCTGGAGGGGAGAACCTCCTGCATTTTCTTGAGTTGCTGCAGGTGTTCTCGCGTTACGACGGGGACCTCAGGGACCCGCTCTGGTGGCCTCAGGAAAGGCCAGTCCCCATGCGAGTTGCTCGGGGGCCTATCAGGATTCCTTTCCCATCGATGCCGGGGCCTAAGACCTTGTGGGGAGTCGGTGCCGGAACCTGAGGAATTCCTCTCCAGTGCTGACTTGGATCTTGGGGTACTTCTGGAGACTCCACAGGGGAGTCAGTCCTTGTCCCGAGGTAGGGCATGCACGTGTGCTTTCCTCCCGAGCTGTAGCAGCAGTGTCACGCTCCCCTTCGCGGGGATCAAGGGATCTGTGGCTTTCCCTCCAGGCTTTCCCATGAGACTTTCCCACGAGGCTTTCCCACAGAGCTGTCCCACGTGCCACCGTCGTGTGAGATGATCCTCGGCTTGAAAGTCGAGGCAGTGCAGGGAAAACAGGTTTCCCTGGAATGGCCTGAGACATCTGGGGGACTCTGGGAATGGTGGAACGACCCTGGAGTTCCTCACGCCTTTCCTGTGTAAAGCGTCCCCTCTTGAGATGCGACGGGGAACGCCGAGAATTCTTTCCCGACCACGCAGGGAAAGGATCCTCCTCTCGAGCTAGGAGGCGGAAACGGGGGCTCCTCTGGATGTGGGCGGGACTCTCGGTGTTTCCTCTCGAGTGGAGACGGGTATGTCGGGGAACTTCTTGTGTTGCAGCAAGGGATGTGAAGAACGTTTTGGAAGTTCCAGAGTTTAGGTATGATTAACCTGGGGACGCCTCAGAGGAAATGGGCCTCATCTCGCCTGGAGGGGAGAACCTCCTGGATTTTCTCGAGTTGCGGCAGGTGCTCTCGACTTATGACGGGGACCTCAGGGACCCGCTCTAATGGCCTCAGGAAAGGCCAGTCCCCATGCTAGTTACTCGGGGCCTCTCGGGATTCCTCTCCCGTCGATGCCGGGGCCTAAGACCTTGTTTGGAGTCGGTGCCGGAACGTGAGGATTCCTCTCCAGGGCTGACGTGGATCTTGGGGTACTTCTGGACTCTCCTCAGGGTAGTCAGTCCTCGTCTCGAGTGGGGGCATGCACGTGTGCTTTCCTCCCGAGCTGTAGCAGCAGTGTCACACTTCCCTTCGGGTTGGATCAAAGGCAACTGTGGGCTTTCCCTCGAGGCTTTCCCACGAGGCTTTCCCTCGAGTCTTTCCAACGAGGCTTTCCCACAGGGCTGTCCCACGTGCCCACGTGGTGTGAGTCGATCCTTGGCTTGAAAGTCGAGGCAGTGCAGGGAAAACAGGTTTCCCTGGAAATGGACTGAGACATCTGGGGGACGCTGGGAATGGTGGCCCGACCCTGGAGTTTCCTCTCGCCTTTCCTGTGGAGAGTCGCCTCCTCTTTGAGATGCGCCGGGAACACTGGGAACTTCTTTCCCGATCACTGCAGGGAAAGGATCCCTCCTCTCGAGCTAGGAGGCGGAAACGGGGCTCCTCTGGATGTGGGCGGGACTCTCGTGCTTCCTCTCGAGTGGAGACGGGTATGTCAGGGGATCTTATTGAGTTGCAGCAAGGGTGTGAAGGACCCTTTGGAAGTTCCAGAGGTTAGGTGTGATTAGTCCTCGAGACGACCTCAGCGGAAATGGTCCTCATCTCGCCTGGAAGGGAGAACCTTCCTGGATTTTTCTCGAGTTGCGGCTAGGTGCTCTCGACCTTACCGACGGGGACCTCAGGGACCCGCTCTGGTGGCCTCAGGAAAGGCCAGTCCCCATGCGAGTTGCTCGGGGAGCACTCATCGGGATTCCTCTCCCGTCGATGCTCGGGGCCTAAGACCTTGTGTGGAGTCGGTGCCGGTAAAGCTGAGGGATTCCTCTCCAGTGCTGACATGGATCTTGGGGTACTTCTGGAGTCTCCCCAGGGGAGTCAGTCCTCGTCTCGAGTGGGGGCATGCACGTGGTACTTTCCTCCCGAGCCATGAAGCAGCAGTGTCACGCTTCCCTTCGCGTGGATCAAAGGCATCTGTCGGCTTTCCCTCGAGGCTTTCCCACGCAGGCTTTCCCACAGGCGCTGTCCCACGTGCCACCGTGGTGTGAGTCGATCCTCGGCTTGAAAGTCGAGGCAGTGCAGGGAAAACAGGTTTTCCCTGGAATGGACTGAGACATCTGGGGACTCTGGGAGATGGTGGCACGACCCTGGAGTTCCTCTCGCCTTTCCTGTGGACGAGCGCCTCCTCTTGAGATGCGACGGGAACACCGGGAATTCTTTCCCGACCAGCGCAGGGAAAAGGATCCCTCCTCTCGAAGCTTGGAGGCGGAAACGGGGCTCCTCTGGATGTGGCCGGGACTCTCGTGCTTCCTCTCGAGTGGAGACGGGGTATGTTGGGGAAATTCTTGAGTTTGCAGAAAGAGTGTGAAGGACGCCTTTGTAACTTCCAGAGGTTAGGTGTGATTAGCCTCGAGACGTCCTCAGCAGAAATGGTCCTCATCTCGCCTGAAAGGGGAGAACCTCCTGGATTTATTCAAGTTGCGGCAGGTGCTCTCGACCTTACGACGGGGCCCTCAGGGACCCTCTCTGGTGGCCTCAGGAAAGGCCAGTCCCCATGCAAGTTGCAGCGGGGACCTCTCGGGATCCTCTCCGTCGTGCCGGGGCCCTAAGAACCTTGTGTGGAGTCGGTGCCGGAAACTGAGGTTTCCTCTCCAGTGCTGACATGGATTTTGGAGTACTTCTGGAGTCTCCCAGGGGAGTCAGTCCTTGTCTCGAGTGGGAGCATGCACGTGCGCTTTCCTTCCCGAGCTGCAGCAGCAGTGTCATGGTTCCTTCGCGGTGGATCAAGGGATCTGTGGCTTTCCCTCGAGGCTTTCCCATGAGGCTTTCCCACGACGCTTTCCCACCAGGCTTTCCAACGAGGCTTTTCCCCCAGTGATGTCCACGTGCCACCGTGGAGTCAGTCGATCCTTCGGTTAGAAAGTCGAGGCAGTGCCGGGGAAACAGGCTTTCCCTGGAATGGACTGAGACATCTGGGGGACTCTGGGAATGGTGACACGACCCCTGGAGTTCCTCTCGCCTTTCCTGTGGAGAGCGCCCCTCTTGATATGTGACGGGAACGCCGGAATTCTTTCCGAACACGCAGGGAAAGGATCCCTCCTGTCGAGCTAGGAGGCGGAAACAGGGCTCCTCTGGATGTGGGCGGGACTCTCCGTGCTTCCTCTCGAGTGGAGACGGGTATGTCAGGGAACTTCTTGAGTTGCAGCAAGGGTGTGAAGGGCCCTTTGGAAGGTTCCAGAGGTTAGGTGTGATTAGCCTCGATCGCCTCTGTGGAAATGGGGCCTCATCTCGTCCTGGAGGGGAGAACCTCCTGGTTTTCTCGAGTTGTCGGCAGGTCTCTCCGACTTTCGACGGGGACCTCAGGGACTCCGCTCTGGTGGCCTCAGGAAAGGCCAGTCCCCATGCGAGTGGCTCGGGGCCTCTCGGGATTTCACTCCTATCGATGCCGGGGCCTAAGGCCTTGTGTGGAGTCGGTGCAGGAACCTGAGGATTCCTCTCCTTGCTGACATGGATCTTGGGTACTTCTGGAGTCTCCCCAGGGGAGTCAGTCCTCGTCTCGAGTGGGCGCATGCACATGCGCTTATCTCCCGAGCTGTAGCTGCAGTATCTCGCTTCCCTTCTTGTGGAGTAAGGGATCAGGGGCTTTCCCTCCAGTCTTTTTCCCACGAGGCTTTCCCAAAGGGCTGTCCCACATGCCACCGTTGTGTGAGTCGATCCTCGGCTTGAGAGCCAAGTTAATGCAGGGAAACCAGGTTTCCGTGAAATGGACTGAGACATGTGGGGGACTCTGGGAATGGTGGCACCACCCTGGAGTTCCTCTCTCCTTTCCTGTGGAGAGCGACTCCTCTTGAGACGCTATGGGAACACCGGGAATTCTTTCCCGACAACACAGGGAAAGGATCCCTCCTCTCGAGCTAGGAGACGGAAACGGGGCTCCTCTGGATGTGGGCAGGCCTCTCGTGCTTCCTCTCGAGTGGAGACAGGTATGTCAGGGAACTTCTTGAGTTGCAGCAAGGACGTGAAGGACTCTTTGGAAGTTTCAGAGGTTAGGTGTGATTAGCCTCGAGACGTCTCAGCGGAAAATGGGCCTCATCTCTCCTGGAAGGCAGAACCTTCTGGATTTTCTCGAGTTGCGGCAGGTGCTCTCGACTTACGACGGGGACCTCAGGGACCCGCTCTGGTGGCCTCAGGAAAGGCCAGTCCCCATGCGTGTTGCTCGGGGGCATCTCGGGATTCCCCTCCCGTCGATGCCCGGCCCTAAGACCTTGTGTGGAGTCAGTGCCGGAACCTGAGGATTCCTCTCCAGTGCTGACATGGATCTTGGGGTACTAATGGAGTCTCCCTAGTGGAGGCAGTCCTCGTCTCGAGTGGGGCATTCACGTGCGATTTCCCTCCCGAGCTTGAAGCAGCAGTGTACGCTTCCCTTCGCGTGGATCAAGGGATCTGTGTCTTTCCCTCGAGGCTTTCCACGAGGCTTTCCCACGAGGCCTTCCCACAGGCTGTGTCACGTGCCACCGTGGTGTGAGTCGATCCTCGGCTTGAATGTGGAGGCAGTGCAGGGGAAAACAGGTTTCCCTGGAATGGAATGAGACATCCGGGGGACTCCTGGGAATGGTGGCACGACCCTGCAGTTCCTCTCCCTTTCCTTTGGAGAGCGCCTCCTCTTGAGATGCGATGGGAATGCCGGGAATTCTTTCCCGACCAAGCAGGGAAAGGATCCGTCCTCTCCGAGCTACGAGCCGGAAACGGAGCTCCTCTGGATGTGGCCGGGGACCCTCGTGCTTCCTCTTGAGTGGAGACGGGTATGTGGGGAACTTCTTGAGTTGCAGCATGGCTGTGAAAGACTCTTTGGAAGTTCCAGAGGTGCTAGTGTGATTAGCCTCGAGAGACACCTCAGTGGAAACGGGCCTCATCTCGGCCTGCAGGGGAGAACCTCCTGGATTTTCCAGGAGTTGCGGCAGGTGCTCTCGACTTACGACGGGGAC
>NW_017200396.1:0-7017 GCF_001704415.2 Capra hircus
CCCTTGATCACGCGAAGGGGAGCGTGACACTGCTGCTACAGCTCGGAGGAAAGCACACGTGCATGCCCTTACTCGGGACAAGGACTGACTCCCCTGTGGAGTCTCCAGAAGTACCCAAGATCCAAGTCAGCACTGGAGAGGAATTCTCAGGTTCGGCACCGACTCCCCACAAGGTTTTAGGCCCCGGCATCGATGGGAAAGGAATCCTGATAGGCCCCGAGCAACTCGCATGGGGACTGGCCTTTCCTGAGGCCACCAGAGCGGGTCCCTGAGGTCCCCGTCGTAACGCGAGAACACCTGCAGCAACTCAAGAAAATGCAGGAGGTTCTCCCCTCCAGGGGAGATGAGGACCATTTCCTCTGAGGCGTCCCCAGGCTAATCACACCTAACCTCTGGAACTTCCAAAGGGTCCTTCACACCCTTGCTGCAACTCAAGAAGTTCCCCGACATACCCGTCTCCACTCAAGAGGAAGCACGAGAGTCCCGCCCAATCCAGAGGAGCCCAGTTTCCGCCTCCAAGCTCGAGAAGAGGGATCCTTTCCCTGCGTCGTCGTGAAAGAATTCCCGGCGGTTGCGTCGCATCTCAAGAGGAGGCCCTCTCTACAGGAAAGCCGAGAGGAACTCCAGGGTCATGCCACCATTCCCAGAGTCCCCAGATGTCTCAGTCTATTCCAGGGAAACCTGTTTTCCCTGCACTGCCTCGACTTTCAAGCCGAGGATCAACTCACACCATGGTGGCACGGGGGAAAACCCTGTGGGAAAGCCTCGTGGGAAAGCCTCATGGGAAACCCTCGAGGGAAAGCCACAGATCCCTTGATCCAAGCGAAGGGAAGCGTGACACTGCTGCTAAAGCTCGGGAGGAAAGCGCACTTGCATGCCCACTCGAGACGAGGACTGACTCCCCTGGGGAGACTCCAGAAGTACCCCAAGGTCCATGTCAGCCCTGGAGAGGAATCCTCAGGTTCCGGCACCGACTCCACGCAAGGCTTAGGCCCGGCATCAGGGGAGAGGAATCCCGAGAGGGCCCCGAGCAACTCGTATGGGGACCTGCCTTTCCTGAGGCCACCAGAGCGGGTTCCTGATGTCCCCGTCGTTAGTCAAGAGCACCTGCCGCAACTCGAGAAAATCCAGGAGGTTCTCCCTTCCAGGCGAGATGAGGCCCATTTCCGCTGAGGCGTCTCGAGGCTAATCACACCAAACCTCTGGAACTTCCAAAGGGTCCTTCACACCCTTGCTGCAACTCAAGAAGTTCGCTGACATACCCGTCTCCACTCGAGAGGAAGCACGAGAGTCCCGCCACATCTAGAGGAACCCCGTTTCCGCCTCCTAGCTCGAGAGGAGGGATCCTTTCCCTGCATGGTCGGGAAGAATTCCCGGCGTTCCCATCGCATCTCAAGAGGAGGCGCTCTCCACAGGAAAGGCGAGCGGAACTCCAGGGTCGTGCCACCATTCCCAGAGTCCCCAGATGTCTCAGTCCATTCCAGGGAAACTTTTTTCCCTACACTGCCTCGACTTTCAGGACGAGGATCGACTCACACCACGGTGGCACGTGGGACAGCCCTTTGGGAAAGCCTCGAGGGAAAGCCACAGATCCCTTGATCCACGCGAAGGGAACCATGACACTGCTGCTGCAGCTCGGGAGGAAAGCGCACGTGCATGCTCCCACTCGAGACAAGGACTGACTCCCCTGGGGAGACTCCAGAAGTACTCCAAATCCATGTCAGCACTGGAGAGGAAACCTCAGGTTCCGGCACCGACTCCACACAAGTTCTTAGGCCCCGGCACCGACGGGAGAGGAATCCCGAGAGACCCATGAGCAACTCGCATGGGGACTTCCCTTTTCGTGAGGCCACAAGAGGGGGTCCCTGATGTCACCGTCGTAAGTCGAGAGCATCTGCTGCAACTCGAGAAAATCCAGGAGGTTCTCCTCTCCTGGCGAGATGAGGCCCATTTCCGCTGAGGGGTCTCGAGGCTAATCACACCTAAACTCTGAACTTCCAAAGGGTCATTCACACCCTTGCTGCAACTCAAGTAGTTCCCCAACATATTCGTCTCCACTCGACAGGAAGCACGAGAGTCCCGCCCACATCCAGAGGAGACCCGTTTCCGCCTCCTAGCTAGAGAGGAGGGATACTTTCCCTGCGTGGTCGGGGAAAGAATTCCCGGCGTTCCCGTAGCATCTCAAAGAGGAGGCGCTCTCCACAGGAAAGGCGAGAGGAACTCCAGGGTCGTTTCACCATTCCCAGAGCCCCAGATGTCTCAGTCCATTCCAGGGAAACCTGCTTTCCCTGCACTGCCTCGACTTTCAAGCCGAGGATCGACTCACACCACGGTCGCACGTGGGACAGCCCTGTGGGAAAGCCTCGTGGGAAAGCCACAGATCACTTGATACTCGCGAAGGGAAGCGCGACACTGTTGCCTAAAGCTCGGGAGGAAAGCGCACGTTCATGCCCCCATTCGAGACGAGGACTGTCTCCCCTGGGGAGACTCCAGAAGTACCCCAAGATCCATGTCAGCATTGGAGAGGAATCCTCCGGTTCCGCCACCTACTCCACACAAGGTTTTATGCTCCGGCATCGACGGGAGAGGAATCCCTAGAGGCCCCCGAGTAACTCGCATGGGGACCGTCCTTTCGATATGCCACCAGAGCGGGTCCCTGAGGTCCCCGTCGTAAGTCGAGAGCACCTGCCACAACTCGAGAAAATCCAAGAGGTTCTCCCCTCCAGGCGAGATGAGGCCCATTTCCGCTGAGGCGTCTGGAGGCTAATCACACCTAACCTCTGGAACTTCCATAGGGTACTTCACACCCTTGCTGCAACTCAAGAAGTTCCCCGACATACCCGTCTCCAGTCGAGAGGAAGCACGAGAGTCCCGCCCACATCCAGAGGAGCCCCGTTTCAGCTTCCTAGCTCGAGAGGAGGGATCCTTTCCCTGCGTGTTCGGGAAAGAATTTCTGGTGTTCCCGTTGCATCTCAAGAGGAGGCACTCTCCACAGGAAAGGCGAGAGGACTCCAGGGTCGTTCCCCCATTCCAGAGTCCCCCAGATTTCTCAGTCCATTCCAGGGAAACCTGTTTTCCCTGCACTGCCTCGACTTTCAAGCCGAGGATCGACTCACACCACGGTGGCACGTGGGACAGCCCTGTGGGAAAGCATCGTGGAAAAGCCTCCTGGGAAAGCCTGGAGGGAAAGCCACAGATCCCTTGATCCACGCCGAAGGGAAGCGTGACACTGCTGCTGCCAGCTCGGGAGGAAAGCGCACGTGCATGCCACCACTTAGAGGAGGACTGACTCCCCTGGGGAGACTCCAGAAGTACCCCAAGATCCATGTCAGCACTGGAGAGGAATCCTCAGGTTCCGGCACCGACTCCACACAAGGTCTTAGGCCCCGGCATCGACGGGAGAGGAATCCCTAGAGGGCCCCGTGCAACTCGCATGGGGACTGGCCTTTCCTGAGGCCACCAGAGGGGGGTCCCTGTGTTCCCCGTCGTAAGTCGAGAGCACCTGCCGCAACTCGAGAAAATCCAGGAGGTTCTCCCCTCCAGGCAAGATGAGTCCATTTGCGCTGAGGCGTCTCGAGGCTAATCACACCTAACCTCTGGAACTTCCAACGGGTCCTTCACACCCTTGCTGCAACTCAAGAAGTTTCCCGACATACCGGTCTCCACTCGAGAGGAAGCACGAGAGTTCCGCCCACATCCAGAGGAGCCCCGTTTCCGCCTCCTAGCTCGAGAGGAGGGATCCTTTCCCTGCGTGGTCGGGAAAGAAATTCCAGCGTTCCCGTTGAATCTCAAGAGGAGGCACTCTCCACAGGAAAGGCGAGAGGAACTCCAGGGTCGTTCCCCCATTCCCAGAGTCCCCCAGATGTCTCAGTCCATTCCAGGGAAACCTGTTTTCCCTGCACTGCCTCGACTTTCAAGCCGAGGATCAACTCACACCACGGTGGCACGTGGGACAGCCCTGTGGGAAAGCTGCTGGGAGCCAGTGTGAGGAATCCCGCCCGTGACAAGGTCATGAGGAAGGAAGCTGACATTCGCAAGGCGTGCTCAGACTTCAGGGACCCCTCTGGAAATTCCTAAGCATGTACCACAACAAAAATCTGCCGGCTTTTGTGCTCTGCTTTTCCACTCTTCTGACATTTTCTGGAAAAAGTCAATTCAGGGTTTCAGTCTTCTGCATTTGAAAGAGTGTTTCAATCTAAAAACCCCTCCGATGGCTTTCTAACCCTGCCTGCAGGACTCTGCGAGTGTGATTGTTTGAGGCCTCCTGACTGCAGGAGGCACAGGAAGCTTAAAACATCCTAGGAATGTAGGGGCTTCCGAAGAGTCAAAATCTTTAGAATAGGACTGATTAAAAGTTTCATTTGTTGAGTCAATGCTTGCTGCCAAATTTTCATATCCTTTATTTTTAGATATAGTTGGTATATAGAAAAACAAGTAGTAGACCTGGTATTAGCAACATTAGATCTTTGAGTTAAGTACCTTCTTTGTTATATCCCACTGCACCTTTGTTCTATAGAGATGTAACTTTAATGCTTTAAGGAGATGCAAATTAAAGAAAAACACTTCGGGGGAAACAAAATCAACATTCATTAAGGAAGAGAGCTAAAAAGTGTTAACAAGCTTCTTGGCCAGAAGATAATGTAAATCACCTGAGACCTTTTGTATACAAAATGATGTATAGAAAGAGTCTGGGCTGCGAACGCTACATAATTCTGTGTTACCCGTTGATCTCCATGTTTTATCAAAAGTATAAAAGGCCTTCTGAACAAATAAAGGATCGGACCAGTTTCTCGAACTAGTCTCTCGGCCTGGTTTCTTGGGACTCTGGCTCCCCCCATGTCTCTCTCTCTCCTCTTCTCTCCCCTTCCCTCTCTCTGCTCTTTACTTTAACTTCAGGCTGAATCTCCATCTGGGGCCCGGAGGCTCGCCAGGTCTACTTACTTGCCCCGGCTGTTAAGACCCGCACGAAAGGGAGCTTAAGGCGAGGCACCCTTAGATATTCAAGCGGGCCGCCGGTGGCCCAACGTAGATGGTGCAGATTCCTTGTCTGGAATTTTATTGGCCTTCCGCGTAAACCAAGCTATTCAGCCCTCTTCCTCCACTTAATCTTCTTAGTACACTATAGTTTCTTAATCTAATCTTACATTAATAAACAAACAAGTCTTTCCACGCCAACGCCGTCCACCCTTCGAATTCCCTGGATCCACCGGGCCAGGACCCCGGCAAGTGGCGCCCGGAACAGGCTATTCGAAGGTAGGTTCCTCGGAGCAAAAGCTCCCCCCGGAGCACTCTCTGCTGCTCCCCCCGGAGCCCTCTCCGTTGCTCCCCCCGGAGCACTCTCTGTTGCTCCCCCCGGAGTGACTTAATCACTCCCCCCGGAGTACTTTCGGGTACTCCCCCAGTGTTGAGTGTTCGGGACGGCTAGGACCCCACTCAGGGTGCCGCGGACCCCCCTGTAGGATAGACAGGGTGAGGAAGAGTGGGAAGTGTTCAAGGGTTTAAGAGAAACCTGGTGCTCTAGAGGTTGAAAAGAAACCCTGCTATCCTAGGGTTAAAAACAAAACCCCCCTCGCCAGAGGTAAAACCTTTTGTTGAGGTAGACTTTTCTATAAGACTTAATTTTCTGACATGGGTAACAGTGAATCAAAAGAAAGACAGCTTTTTATAGGAGTAATCTTGCAGTTACTAACTAAACGAGGAATTAAAGTTAAAAATTCCAATATTCATTCATTTTTTTCCTTTGTACAAGAACCAGTGTCCCTGGTTTCCAGAAGAAGGCACTGTTAACTTAGACACCTGGGAGAGAGTAGGAAAACAGCTAAAAACTTACTATACTTTGCATGGGCCTGTAAATGCTTTTGCTCTGTAAAATATGATTACAAATGTTCTGGACCCCTGTCATGAGGCTGTTAGATAGCCTATGGGAGAGGCTATAGCGGTAAATGGTAGTGGGTCTCCACCTTCTATGCAGATCGTATTTTCTGCCATTGGCAAACAAAAGGAGAGAGACTCCTCTTCCTCCCGAGGAAGGAGGGTGCTTACAGGACGCAGCGGCCGAGCGCCCTGGAGAGCCCCCTCCCCCTCTACACAAACCAAACCTTTAAAAAAGTTATCTTATTTAAGGCGACCACTGCAACCTCTGCTTGCGCCTCCCCAGGGCTTAAGAACTCCCCACTTTATATCCAAAGCCTCCCAGAACATTGCTTAAGTTTGAAAACGATAGTGACAATATTTTTGAGCAAAAGAGCTTTTAAAACAGAGCTTGCTCCTTGCATAAAATCCCCTCAGGAGGGGCCTCACCCAACAAAAAAAAAGAAAAAGGAAGAAAAACAGAAAAAAAAAAATATTCGTAATAAAAAGGACTTTACAAATGCAAAATGTTTCTCTTGAGGCCAAATAGAACATGTTTTGCCAAAATGTCCTGCTAAACAGACACAACAACCCGTACCAAACAACCCCAGGTAGCTCAGGCCTAGACCTCAGTTCCACCACTTCAATAATATTAACCCCTGATGTGCCAGTGACTCAGATTCCAATGAGAGTGGCTAGTCCCCTGCCTGAGGACATTGTAAGACTTGTACTGGGGCATAGCTTGCTTTCTTTTCAAGAAATTTCGGTAGTGTCTTGTGTAGTAAATTCTGATTATACTGAAAAAACTGAAGTTTTGATCTCGCCACCTGCTAAAACTGTGCAATTAATAAAAATTAAAAAAAAATAATAGCACAGCTTTTGCTTTTACCTTATTACCAAACAGAAAAAAACCAGACAAAAAAAGCCCCAGAGGATCTAGATCTAGCTTTTTGGGTGCAAAAAATTGCAGCTTCTAGGCCTTTAAAAGATTTTTTAATTCAAAAGATAAAATGTCATGGCTGTTAGACAATAGACAAGACGTTTCTTACATTGCTGAGAGACTAGCGCAGCTCCTGGCCAACATATACTACTGAAAAGGAGTTAGAAAAAGTGGTATGCAGGATAAAAATGCTATAGAGTAAGAGGTGAGAGAGAGTTTAAAACCTT
>NW_017200397.1:0-7017 GCF_001704415.2 Capra hircus
TTCCGATGAGGCTTTCCCACAGGGCTGTCCACGTGCCACCCTGGTGTTGAGTCGATCCTAGGCTTGAAAGTCGAGCAGTGCACGGAAAACAGGTTTTCCTGGAATGGACTGAGACATCTGGGGACTCTGGGAATGGTGGCACGACCCTGGAGTTCCTCTCGCCTTTCCTGTGGAGAGCGCCTCCTCTTCAGATGCGACGGGAACGCGGGGAATTCTTTCCCCACCACGCAAGGAAAGGATCCCTCCTCTCGAACTAGGAGGCGGAAACGGGGCTCCTCTGGATGTGGGCGGGACTCTTGTGCTTCCTCTCGAGTGGAGACGGGTATGTCGGGGAACTTCTTGAGTTGAAGCAAGGGTGTGAAGGACCCTTTGAAGTTCCAGATATTAGATGTGATTAGCCTCGAGACGCCTCAGGGGAAATGGGCCTCATCTCGCTGGAGAGCCGAACCTCCTGGATTTTCTCGAGTTGCGGCAAGTGCTCTCGACTTACGACGGGGACCTCAGGGACCCGCTGTGGTGGCCTCAGGAAAGACCAGTCCCCATGCGAGTTGCTCGGCGCCTCTCGGGATCTCCACGTCGATGCCGGCCTAAAATTTGTGTGGAGTCAGTGCCGGAACCTGAGGATTCCTCTCCAGTGCTGACATGGATCTTGGGGTCTTCTGGAGTCTCCCAGGGGAGTCAGTCCTCGTCTCGAGTGGGGCATGCACGTGCGCTTTCCTCCGAGCTGTAGCAGCAGTGTCACGCTTCCCTTCGCGTGGATCAAGGAATCTGTGGCTTTCCCACGAGGCTTTCCCACAGGGTTGTCCCACGTGCCACCGTGGTGTGAGTCGATCCTCGGCTTGAAAGTCGAGGCAGTGCAGGGAAAACAGGTTTCCCTGGAATGGACTGAGACATCTGGGGGACTCTGGGAATGGTGGCACAACCCTGGAGTTCCTCTCGCCTTTCCTGTGGAGAGAGCCTCCTCTTGAGATGCGACGGGAACGCGGGGAATTCTTTCCCCACCACGAGGGAAAGGATCCCTCCTCTCGAGTTAGGAGGCGGAAAGGGGTCCCTCTGAATATGGGCGGGACTCTCGTGCTTCCTCTCGAGTGGAGATGGTTATGTCGGGGAACTTCTTGAGTTGCAGCAAGGGTGTGAAGGACCCTTTGGAAGTTCCAGGGGTTAGGTGTGATTAGCCTCGAGACGCCTCATCGGAAATGGGCCTCTTCTCGCCTGGAGGGGAGAACCTCCTGGATTTTCTCGAGTTGCGGCAGGTGCTCTCGACTTACGACGGCGAACCTCCGGGACCTGCTCTGTGGCATCAGGAAAGGCCAGTCCCCATGCGAGTTGCTCGGCGCCTCTGGGATTCCTCTCCCGTCGATGCGGGGCCTTAGACCTTGTGTGGAGTCGGTGCCGGAACCTGAGGATTCCTCTCCAGTGCTGACATGGATCTTGGGGTACTTCTGGAGTCTCTCCAGGGGAGTCAGTCCTCGTCTCGAGTGGGGGCTTGCACGTGCGCTTTCCTCCCGAGCTGTAGCAGCAGTGTGGCGCTTCCCTTCGCGTGGATCAATGGATCTGTGGCTTTCCCGCGAGGCTTTCCCCATTCCCACGAGGCTTTCCCACAGGGCTGTCCCACGTACCACCTGGTGTGAGTCGATCCTCGGCTTGAAAGTAGAGGCAGTGCAGGGAAAACAGGTTTCCCTGGAATGGACTGAGACATCTGGGGAACTCTGGGAATGGTGGCACGACGCTGGAGTTCCTCTCCCTTTCCTGTGTTGAACGCCTCCTCTTGATATGCGACAGGAAAGGCCGGAATTCTTTCCCGATCACGCAGGAGAAATGATCCCTCCTCTCGAGCTAGGAGGCGGACACTGGGCTCCTCTGGATGTGGGCAGAACTCTGGTGCTTCCTCTCGAGTGGAGACGGGTATGTCGGGGAACTTCTTTGAGTTGCAGCAAGGGTGTGAAGGACCCTTGGAAGTTCCAGATGTTAGATGTGATAAGCCTCGATACGCCTCAGTGGAAATGGGCCTCATCTCGCCTGGAGGGGAGAACCTCCTGGATTTTCTCGAGTTGCTGCAGGTGCTCTCGACTTACGACGGGGACCTCAGGGACCCGCTCTATTGGCCTCAGGATAGGCCAGTCCCCATGCGAGTTGCTCGGCGCCTCTCGTGATTCCACTCCTGTCGATGCCGGGGCCTAAGATCTTGTGTGGAGTCGGTGCCGTAACCTGAGAATTCCTCTCCAGTGCCTACATGGATCTTGGGTAACTTCTGGAGTCTCCCAGGGGAGTCAGACCTCGTCTCGAGTGGGGGCATGCACGTGCGCTTTCCTCCCGAGCTGTAGCCGCAGTGTCACCCTTCCCTTCGCGTGGATCAAGGGATCTGTGGCTTTCCCTCGAGGCTTTCCCACGAGGCTTTCCCACAGGGCTGTCCCAGGTGCCACCGCGGTGTGAGTCGGTCCTCGCTTGAAATCTAGGCAGTGCAGGGAAAACAGGGTTCCCTGGAATGGACGGAGACATCTGGGGACTCTGGAAATGGTGACACCACCCCTGGAGTTTCTCTCCCCTTTCCTGTGGAGAGCGTCTCCTCTTGAGTTGTGACGGAAACGCCGGGAATTCTTTCCCGAGCACGCAGGGAAAGGATCCCTCGTCTCGAGCTAGGAGGCGGAAACTGGGCTTCTCTGGATGTGGGCGGGACTCTCGTGCTTCCTCTCGAGTGAAGACGGGTAAGTCGGGGGAACTTTTTGAGTTGCAGCAAGGGAGTGAAGGACCCTTTGGAAGTTCCAGAGTTTTAGGTGTGAATAACCTCGAGACGCCTCAGCGGAAATGGGCCTCATCTCGCCTGGAGGGGAGAACCTCCTGGATTTTCTCGAGTTGCGGCTGTTGCTCACGACTTACGACCTGGACCTCAGGGACCCGCTCTGGTGGCCTCAGGAAAGGCCAGTCCCCATGCGATTGCTCGGGGGCCTCTCGGGATTCCTCTCCCGTCGATACCGGGGCCTAAGATCTTGTGTGGAGTGAGTGCCGGAAACTGAGGATTCCTCTCCAGTGCTGACATGGATCTTGCGGTACTTCTGGAGTCTCCTCAGGGGAGTCAGTCCTCGTCTCGAGTGGGGCATGCACGTGCGATTTCCTCCTGAGCTGTAGCAGTAGTGTCACGCTTTCCTTCGCGTGGATCAAGGGATCTGTGGCTTTCCCTCGAGGCTTTCCCACGAGGCTTTCCCACGAGGCTTTCCCACAGGGCTGTCCCACGTGCCACCTAGGTGTGACTCGATCCTCGGCTTGAAAAGTGGAGGCATTGCAGGCAAAACAGGTTTCCCAGGAATGGACTGAGACATTTGGGGGACTCTGCGAATGGTGGCACGACCCTGGAGTTCCTCTGGCCTTTCCTGTGGAGAGCCCCTCCTCTTGAGATGCGACGGGATCGCCGGGAATTCTTTCCCGAACACGCAGGGAAAGGTTCCCTCCTCACGAGCTAGGAGGCGGAAACGGGGCTCCTCTGGATGTGGCCGGGACTCGCGTGCCTCCTCCCGAGTGGAGACGGGTATGTCGGGGAACTTCTTGAGTTGCAGCAAGGGTTTGAAGGACCCTTTGGAAGTTCCAGAGGTTAGGTGTGATTAGCCTCGAGACACCTCAGCGGAAATGGGCCTCATCTCGCCTGGAGGGGAGAAACCTCCTGGATTTTCTCGAGTTGTGGCAGGTGCTCTCGACTTACGACAGGGACCTCAGGGACCCGCTCTGGTGGTCTCAGGAAAGGCCAGTCCCCATACGAGCCGCTCGGGGGCCTCTCGGGATTCCTCTCCCGTCGATGCCGGGGTTAAGATATTGTGTGGAGTGGCTGCCGGAAACCTGAGGATTCATCACCAGTGGTGACATGGATCTTGGGGTATTTCTGGAGTCTCCCCAGGGGAGACAGTCCTCGTCTCGAGTGGGGGCATGCACGTGCTCTTTCCTCCCGAGCTGTAGCAGCAGTGCCACGCGTCACTTGGTATGGATCAAGGGATCTGTGGCTTTCCCTCGAGGCTTTCCCACGAGGCTTTCCACGAGGCTTTCCCACAGTGCTGTCCCACGGGCCACCGTGGTGTGAGTCCGATCCTCGGCTTGAAAGTCGAGGCAGTGCAGGGAAAAACAGGTTTTCCTGGAATGGACTGAGACATCTAGGGGACTCTGCGAATGGTGGCACGACCCTGGAGTTCCTCTCGTCTTTCCTGTGGAGAGCGCCTCCTCTTGAGATGCGACGGGAACGCCGGGGAATTCTTCCCGACCACGCAGGGAAAGGATCCCTCCTCTGGAGCTAGGAGGCGTAAACGGGGCTCCTCTGGATGTGGCGGGACTGGCATGCTTCCTCTCGAGTGGGAAACGGGTATGTCGGGGAACTTCTTGAGTTGCAGCAAGGGTGTGAAGGATCCGTTGGAAGTTCCAGAGGTTAGGTGTGATTAGCCTCGATACGCCTCAGCGGAAATGGGCCTCATCTCGCCTGGAGGGGAAAACCTCCTGGATTTTCTGGAGTTGCGGCAGGTGCTCTCGACTTAAGACGGGGACCTCAGGGAACCCGATCTGGTGGCCTTAGGAAAGGCCAGTCCCCATGCGAGTTGCTCGCGGGCCTCTCGGGATACCTCTCCCGTCGATGTCGGGGCCTAAGACCTTGTGTGTAGTCGTTGCCGGAATCTGAGGATTCCTCCCCACTGCTGACATGGATCTTCGGGTACTTCTGGAGTCTCCAAAGGGAAGTCAGTCCTCCTATCGAGTCTGGGGCATGCACGTGGCGCTTTCCTCCCGAGCTGTATCAGCAGAGTCACGCTTCCCTTCGCGAAGATCAAGGGATCTGTGGCTTTCTCTAGAGGCTTTCCCACGAGGCTTTCGCACGAGGCTTTCCCACGAGGCTTTCCCACAGGGCTGTCCCACCTGCCACCGTGGTGTGAGTCCATCCTTGGCTTGAAAGTCGAGGAAGTGCAAGGAAAACAGGTTTCCCTGGAATGGATTTGAGACATCCTGGGGGGTCAGGGAATGGTGGAACGACCCTAGAGTTCCTCTCGACTTTCCTGTGGATAGCGCCTCCCTCTTGAGATGCGACGGGAACGCCGGGAATTCTTCCCGACCACGCAGGGAAAGGATCCTCCTCCCGAGCTAGGAGGCCGAAACGGGGCTCCTCTGGATGTGGGCGGGACTCTCGTGTTTCCTCCCGAGTGGAGACGGGTATGTCGGGGAACTTCTTGAGTTGCAGCAAGGGTGTGAAGGACCCTTTGGAAGTTCCAGAGGTTAGGTGTGATTAGCCTCGAGACGCCTCAGCGGAAATGGGCCTCATCTCTCCTGGAGGGGAGAACCTCCTGAATTTTCTCGAGTTGCGGCAGGTGCTCTCGACTTACGACGGGACCTCAGGGACCCGCTCTGGTGGCCTCAGGAAATGCCAGTCCCCATGTGAGTTGCTCGGGGGCCTTCGGGTTTCCTCTCCCGTTGATGCTGGGGCCTAAGACCTTTTGTGGAGTCAGTGCCGGAACCTGAGGATTCCTCTCCATTGCTGACATGGATCTTGGGGTAATTCTGGAGTCTCCCCGGGAGTCAGTCCTTGTCTCGAGTGGGGGCATGCACGTGTGCTTTTCCTCCCGTGCTGTAGCAGCAGTATCACGCTTCCCTTCACGTGGATCATGGGATCTGTGGCTTTCCCTCGAGGCTTTCCCACGAGGCTTTCCCACGGGGCTTTCCCACGAGTCTTTCCCACAGGGCTGTCCCACGTGCCACCGTGGAGTGAGTCGATCCTTGGCTTGAAAGTCGAGGCAGTGCAGGGAAAACAGGTTTCCCTTGAGTGGACTGAGACATCTGGGGGACTCTGGGAATGGTGGCACGACCCTGGATTTCCTCTCGCCTTTCCTTTGTAGAGCACCTCCTCTTGAGATGCGACGGAAACGCAGGGAATTTTTCCCGAGCACGCAGGGAAAGGATCCCTCCTCCCGAGCTAGGAGGTGGAAACGGGGCTCCTCTGGATGTGGGCGGGAATCTCGTGCTTCCTCTCGAGTGGAGACTGGTATGTCGGGGAACTTCTTGAGTTGCAGCAAGGGTGTGAAGGACCCTTTTGAAGTTCCAGAGGTTAGGTGTGATTAACCTCGAGACGGCTCAGCGGAAATGGGACTCATCTCGCCTGGAGGAGTGAACCTCCTGGATTTTCTCGAGTTGCGACAGTGCCCTCGACTTACGACGGGGACCTCAGGGACCCGCTCTGGTGGCCTCAGGAAAGGCCAGTCCCCATGCGAGTTGCTCGGGGCCTCTCGGGATTCCTCTCCCTTCGATGCCGGGGCCTCAGATCTTGTGTGGAGTGGGTGCTGGAACCTGAGGATTCCTCTCCAGTGGTGACATGGATTTTGGGGTACTTCTGAGTCTCTCCCAGGGGAGTCAGTCCTCGTCTCGAGTGGGGGTCTGCACGTGCGCTTTCCTCTCGAGCTGTAGCAGCAGTGTTCACGCTTCCCTTCGCTTGGATCAAGGATCTGTGGCTTTCCCTCGAGGTTTTCCCACAAGCCTTTCCCACGTGGCTTTCCCACAGGGCTGTCCCAAGTGCCACCGTGGTGTGAGTCGATCCTCAGCTTGAAAGTGGATGTTGTGAAGGGAAATCAGGTTCCCTGGAATGGACGGAGACATCTGGGGGACTCTGGGAATGGTGGGACGACACTGGAATTCTTTCTCGCCATTCCTGTGGAGAGCGCCTCCTTTGAGATGCGATGGAACGCCGGGAATTCTTTCCCAACCACGCAGGGAAAGGATCACTCCTCTCGAGCTAGGAGGCGGAAACGGGGCCTCCTCTGGATGTAGGCGGACTCTCGTGCTTCCTCTTGATTGGAGACGGGTATGTCGGGAATGTTCTTGAGTTACAATAAGGGTGTGAAGGACTCTTTTGAAGTTCCAGATGTTAGATGTGATTAGCCTCGATTCGCCTCAGCTGAAATGGGCCTTATCTCGCCTGGAGGGAGAACCTCCTGGATTTTTGCGAGTTGCGGCAGGTGCTCTCGACTTAGACTGGGACCACAGGGACCCGCTCTGGTGGCCTCA
>NW_017200398.1:0-7016 GCF_001704415.2 Capra hircus
CCCACCTGGATACCAAGTCGTAGGGCTAAAATTCGCATTTTCCTTCCTTGGAGCCCTAACGCAGTACAGCCTAGCAACTGCTTGAAAATCCATCCTGTTGCTGTTTTCTTCCCTCTGACAGAGCGAGCTTTGCTCCCCATTTGGGGATTTCAGAAGCAAGGTGGTGGCCTGCAACTCCCTTGCCTGGGGTCATTGGAGGTGCAAGGTGCCCTCGACCAGGTGACCCCAGCATGACACCTGGCCCCTCAGACACACTCCCGCAGCCTGCTTCCCCATGGGCAGGACTGCTCTCACCTAGGAATGTGTTTGCAAGGCCAGGAAACTGCAGGGAGACACAAGGCCCTGATTCTGGAATTGAGTCTGTTGGAACAGGCCTGCAGGTCTTCTGTCTAACAAGCCAAACACTTGCTGCAAGATACAGGCCTGAAAACACACTCTTGGGCTGCCTTTCCTTCCTCCAAGGAAGAGAGTTTTCTCAGCCTCCTGTGGGCTGAGAGTCACACAGGGCTGAAAAAGCACTTGCTGGGAGATTATTTTTCATTGGCCATGGCCCCTGAGGCCCTGTGCTCAGGGAGGGCTCCTCCCTCCCAGGGAAAGTCAAAGGAAGCTCCAAACGGGCTGTTCAATCATGTTTCTGAGAGAGTCATTGCCAAGGCAGGTTTCTAAGAAGTTCAAGGGTCCCCAAGGAGAGAGGGGGTCTAGAATTCTCAAGGAGGAAGGAAGGACAAACTGTTTTTCCCTCTACATTCCTTAGGATTATATAACAATCATGCATCCTTCTTGAGGACGGTCTCTGGAAAAAACCTTCTGGCTAATCCTGTTATCTTAAAATGTCAATTATGGGAGTAGGTCTAGTGAGTCTTTACAACCTCCAGACATTCTTTTGTTCGTTGTCATAACTTATTGGAGAGTATATAACTCCATTACTAACACTAGCAAGGGGGGTACGCTTTTCTGCCCCTTGTGATGGTCTCTGTCAGAAGCTTTCTCTATCTCCTTTATCCTTTAATAAAACTCTATTGCACAAAAGCTCTGAGCAATCAAGCCTCGTCTTGGGCCCTGGATTGAATTCTTCTCCTCCATAAGCCAAGAATCCAGCATCTTTCGTGGTTCAGCAACAATATTTCATTTCCCTCTGCAGGAGAGAGCTAGTGAGCTTAGGTCTGTCTGGAACATTCTTGAATCCTGTGGGGAAAATATCCTGTGCACACATCTGGATACTGGGCCTAGAGGCCAAAAATTCGCATTTCTTTCCCGGGGAGCCCTAACGTGGTGTGACTTAGCAACTGCTTGAAAATCCATCCCATTGCTGTTTTCCTCCTTCTGACAGAGCTAGCTTTGTTCCCTGCTTTGGGATGTCTCAACCGGAAGGGCCGGTCCATAGCTACTCGCCTGGGGGCCCATTGGATGTGCAAGGTGCCCTCGACTAGGTGACCCTAGCATGGCACTCAGCCCCGCTCAGACACACTCCCGAGGCTTCTTTCTCATGGGAAGCACTGCTCCAACCTAGGAATGTGTCTGCAATGCTTGGAAAGTGCAGTGAGACACACAGCCCTGACTCTGCAATTGAGGCCCTCAGAGCAAGCCTGCAGCTCTGATGTCTGAGAAGCCAAAACACTTGCTGCAAAGAGAGGCCTGAAAACACACTCTCTGTGGATGACTTTCCTTCCTCTAAGGAAGATAGTTTTCCCAGTCTCCTGCTTCCTGAATGTCACACAGCTGGAATGCGCTTGCTTGGAGGTCGTGATTCAGTGGCAATGACCCCTGAGGCCCTTTGCCCAGGGAGGGCTCCCACACTCACAGGCAAATCAAAGCAACTTCCAAGTGAGTCAGCTCTTCACATCAAGTGGCCAAAGTATTGGAGTTTCAGGTTCAGTATTAGTCCTTCCAATGTATATTCAGACCTGATTTCCTTTAGGATGGAGTGGTTGCGTCTCCTTGTAGTCTAAGCGACCTACAAGCATCTTCTCCAACACCACAGTTCAAAAGCATCCAATTTTCAGCTGTCACTTTCTTTATAGTACATCTTTCATATCCATCCATGACATATGGAAAAACCATAGCCTTGACTGGATGGATCTTTGTTGGCAAAGCAACGTCTCGGCTTTTTAATATGCTGTCTAGTTTGGTCATCACTTTTCTTCCAAGTCATAAATACGTTTTAAGTTCATGGAGGCAGACATCACCTGCAGTGATTTCCAAGCCCCCCAAAATAGTCTGCTGCTGTTTCCAAATGTTTTCCCATCTATTTGCCATGAAGTGATGAGACTGGATGCAATGATTTTAGTTTTCTGAATGCTGAGCTTTAAGCTAACTTTTTCACTCTCCTCTTTCACTTTCATCAGGAGACTCTTTAGTTCTTCTTCACTTTCTGCCATAAGGGTGGTGTCATCTGCATATCTGAGATTCTTGATATTTCTCCCAGCAATCTGGATTCCAGCGTGTGCTTCCTCCAGCCCAGTGTTTCTCATGATGTACTCTGCATATAAGTTAAATAAGCAGGGTGACAATACACTGCCTTGACATATTCCTTTTCCTATTTAGAACCAGTCTGTTGTTCCATGTCCAGTTCGAACTGTTTCTTCCTGACCTGCATACAGGTTTCTCAAGAGACAGGTCAGGTGGTCTGGTATTCCCATCTCTTCAGAATTTTTCCCAGTTTATTGTGATCCACACAGTCAAAGGCTTTGGCATAGTCAATAAAGCAGAAATAGATGTCTTTTTTTCTGGAACTCTCTTGCTTTTTCAATGATCCAGTGGATGTTGGCAGTTTGATCTCTGGGTTTCTCTGCATGTTTTAAATCCCTCTTGAACATTTGGAAGTTCACAGTTCATGTGAACTTGGAGAATTTTGAGGCATTACTTTACTAGTGTGTGAGATGAGTGCAATTGTGCAGCAGCTTGAATATTCTTTGTCATTGCCTTTCTTTGGGATTGGAATGAAAACTGACCTAATGACTAGATGTTTTCAATTGCATATGCTGAAAGAACTGGCTGTGCAGTTTTGAAGAAAAAAAAATCATTTTAACCCATTTTCTCTGAAGTGCAAGGCATATCATGGCCATCCCTGAATCATAAAGTCACCTTTTCTTTATGTAGTCATAGTTTCATGCCTAAATTATAGGCCAACTCGTGCTCAAATGGACTCTGATGTCAGGGGCAGATCAACTAATAAAAAGCTTGGATTGTCCCTCTGGAGGAAAGTGAGATCTTGGTCCCACGAGAAGAATCTGAAGGGTTAAGGGAACTTGCAAGAGTGGGGAAAGCTTAGTCCATCCTACATGTACCAAAATCTTAAATAAGGCTTATTTACTTTACCGAAGTAAAAAAACAGATGATGAAAACAATTATAAATCAATGAAAGGTAAAGAAATCATAGTCTGTTATCAAAAATTGCATTCTAAGAAAACTTTGTTCTCTTAACCTAGAGAGGAGACTAAATTCCATCTGGTACCAGCTTACCAGAAGACAAACAAACAAACAAACAAATTATCGGTAAGCTTAAAAAAAGTATATTCCATATATCTTGAAGTAGCAGTATTTCTGCAAAGGCATCAGTGTGAAACCATAGAGGACATGGTTAAAACCTGATTAAATAGAAATTGACAATGTAATCTGGTCACTGCTGCGACTTGAAATGCTTTAATATGATAACTGGAATTATAACTGACAGCATTTGACCAGGACATATCAGATTTTCACGGATGTCAGATAATTTCTAGGATATCTATATTAGGAACTGAAGGAATCTTTGAACCTAGGAAAGAAAACAACAGTCTCAAAGGCCCTTGCTGAATCATCTATCAGCAAGGAATGTCTTTGCAAGGATCGCAAAGTGAAGGGAAAATACACCGACCTGCCTCTGCAACTTTGGTCCTCTGAGCAGATCTGGAGGTCTCCCTTTGTATAAGCTAACCTGTTCCTTCCAAATAGAGGTTTGCAACACAAAACAAGTGGCCGCCTATTCTTCCCGAAGGAGGCTCTCTTTCCCCACATCCTGCGAACACCCTTTCCCAGCCTCCTGGAAAAGCGCTTCTTGCAGTTCCTTTCAGAAAATCCTATGGACGGAGAAGCCTGGTAGGCTGCAGTCCGTGGGGTCGCTGAGGGTCGGACACGACTGAGCGACTGCACTTTCATTTTCACTTTCATGCATTGGAGAAGGCAATGGCAACCCACTTACTGTTCTTGCCTGGAGAATCCCAGGGACGGGGGAGCCTAGTGGGCTACCGTCTATGGCGTCGCACAGAGTCGAACACGACTGAAGCAACTTAGCAGCAGCAGCAGCAGCAGTTCCTTTCTTAGGGGCAGTTATCCCTGAGATTGGGACCTGGAAAGGCAGAGCCACCTCCACACACACGTCTTTTCTGTCCCCTTTCCTCTGGAGGAGAGCTCTAGTGAGCCTAGGTCTGTCAGGAAAATTCTTGGCTTTGACGGGATCCCACCCAGTGTGTGAACCTGCATACCCGACCTAGGGGCCACAGGCACCTGTTTTGCTCGAGTGGGTCCTGGAGGGGTGCAGCATAGCAAGAGCTTAAAAATCCATCCAATTTGTCTTTTTTTTTTTACCTCGGAGAGAACGAGTTTGCTCCACCTCCACCCTTTGGCAGTGTGGAGGGAAGAGGGCACCACCCTCTCCCAAAGGGGACATAGGGCCTACCAGGAGAGAAAGGCCCCTTGAGGAGCTGAGCCCAGGTAGGCAGCCAGTGATGTCAAGCACACTCCCGCTGCTTGCTTCTTCATGGGCACTCCCACGATCTGCTAGGAATGTCTTTGCAAGGATCTCAAAGGGAAGGGGAGATACATGGCCCTGTCTCTGGAACTTCAGTCCTCTGAGCAGATCTGGAGGTCTTGAGTTGTATAAGCAAACCTGTTCCTTCCAAATAGAGGCTTGCAAACACACCCCGGTGGTTGCCTCTTCTTCCCCGAAGAAGTCTTTCTTTCCCCACATGCTGCGAACTCCCTGTCCCAACCTCCAAGAATAGCGCTTCTTGCCATTCCTTTCTTAGAGGCAGTTATCCCTGAGCTTGGGGCCGTAGGGAGTAGCCCCACACTCACAGGGAAAGGCAAAGACTCCTCCATACATCTCCTCTATCCCCTTTGCTCTGGAGGAGAGCTCTAGTGAGCCTAGGTCTTTCAGGAAAATTCTTGGCTTGGACAGGATCTCACCCTGTTTGTGAACCTGCATACCCAACCAGGGGCCACAGAGCACCTGTTTCAGTAAAGTGGGCCCTGAAAGGGTGCAGCCTAGCAAGAGCTTGAAAATCCATTCAATTGCTGTTTTTGTACCTCTGACAGAGCGAGCTTGGCTCCACCCTTTGGCAGTGAGGAGAAAAGAGGCATGACACCCTCCCCAAGGGGACATGGGGCCTACTTCGAGAGGAAAGGCCCCTTGTGGAGCTGAGGCCAGGAAGGCACACAGTCGTGTCAAACACACTCCCACTGCTTGCTTCTTCAGGGGCACTCCCGCTATCAGCTAGGAATGTCTTTGCAATGATCACAAAGGGAAGGGGAGATACAGGGCCCTGCTTCTGGACCTCCGGTGCTCTGAGCAAAAGGTCAAGGTCAAGTTCAAGTTCAAGGTCAAGTTCAAGTTCAAGGTCAAGTTCAAGTTCAAGTTCAAGTTTCAAGTTCAAGTTCAAGTCAAGGTCAAGGTCAAGTTCAAGGTCAAGTCAAGTTCAAGTTCAAGGTCAAGTTCAAGTCCAAGTCAAGTCAAGGTTCAAGTTCAAGTTCAAGGTCAAGTTCAAGTTCAAGTTCAAGTTCAAGTTCAAGTTCAAGTTCAAGTTCAAGTCAAGTTCAAGTTCAAGTTCAAGTTCAAGTTCAAGTTCAAGTTCAAGTTCAAGTTCAAGTTCAAGTTCAAGTTCAAGTCAAGTTCAAGTTCAAGTCAAGTTCAAGTTCAAGTTCAAGTTCAAGTTCAAGTTCAAGTTCAAGTTCAAGGTCAAGTTCAAGTTCAAGTCAAGTTCAAGAAGTTCAAGTTCAAGTTCAAGGTCAAGTTCAAGTTCAAGGTCAAGGTCAAGTTCAAGGTCAAGTTCAAGTTCAAGGCAGGGCAAGGCCAAGCCCAAGACCAAGGCAAGGGCAACAGCAACGCCAAGGGCAAGGCCAAGGCCCAGGCCAAGGCAAAGGCCAAGGCCACCAAAGCGACGCCCAAACCCCGTAACGCCTGACAAAAGGCAGAAGCCACTAGGCCCCTGTGCAGAGGAAGCCACTGAAGGCAGCAAGGCCACAGAGCTCCCCGACTCCCATTCCCACATGAAGATGTGAGGATAAAGGGCCTCATCCCAGCAAAGCACCCGCTCCCACCCCCCAACCCCGGCCCCCGCCCCCCGCAGCACGCCCCCTGAAACAACACTGTCTTCCCAGAAAAGAGAACGGAGAAGCCATGTGTGTGCCAAAGGAGCAAGATGAACGAACGATGCCACGCCCTCCGAATTTGGGCACACCTGACGCCTCGGAACCCCGGGCCTGGCCGATGGGTCCCAGCCGTTCTCGGGTGGGAGGGGGGTCAACACATTGGCCGAGAGCCCTTGCCCAGGCCACCCGCAAATCCCCTGAGATGTGATCCGACCACAGGGACCGAGGGCAAACGTACCGCTTGAGGTGCTGGAGGAGCCGGACGAAGCCATGGTGGGAGAGGCACACGGGCACGCTGCAGACTGCTGGCCGAGTGGGCGGGGACCCAGCAGCTCAGGACTCTGGAGAACGGGAGGCGTCTCCGCCACCATTGACGTCAATAGGGTTTGGGTGGGTAGATGGAGGGGGCCGCCCCTGGCCTCTTTCCAAGCAGAGACCCTGGACGGAGTCCCGTGGAGCGAGTGGGCTTTTCCCGGGCACGGCTGTGCCCTGGACCGCCAAGATCCCCGTTGGGGTGGGCGGGCAGTTCGGGGGCTTTGGTTTGTGGCCCTCCCTCGCAGCGGGGGTGGGTTCAACCCCGAGTGGATCAATCAGGGGCCCTCAGCAGTGCCAAGGGAACTCACCGCCCAGGAAACGCCCTTTGAATTGGCCACCAACGCCCCTTTCCC
>NW_017200399.1:0-7016 GCF_001704415.2 Capra hircus
GAGTTCCTCTCGCCTTTCCTGTGGAGAGCGCCTCCTCATGAGATGGGACGGGAACGCCAGGAATTCTTTCCCGACCGCGCAGTAAAAGGATCCCTTCTCTCGAGCTAGCAGGCGGAAACGCGGCTCCTCTGGATGAGGGCGGGACTCTCGTTCCTCCTATCGAATGGAGACGGGTGTTTCGGGGAACTTTTTGAGTTGCAGCAAGGGTGTGAAGAACTCTTTGGAAGTTCCATAGGTGAGGTGTCATTAGACTCGAGACGTCTCAGCGGAAATGGGCCTCATCTCGCCTGCAGGGGAGAACCTCCTGGATTTTCTCGAGTTGCGGCAGGTGCTCTCGACTTACGACGGGAACCTCAGGGACCCGCTCTGTTGGGCTTAGGAAAGGCCAGTCACCATGCGAGTTCCTCGGGGGCCTCGCAGGATTCCTCTCCCGCCGATGCCGGGGCCTAAGACCTTGTGTGGAGTCGGTGCCAGAACCAGAGCATTCCTCTCCAGTGCTGACATGGATCTTGGGGTGCTTCTGGAGTATCCCAAGGGGAGTCAGTCCTCGTCTCGAGTGGGGGCATGCACGTGCGCTTTCCTCCCGAGCTGTAGCAGCAGTGTCACGCTTCCCTTCGCGTGGATCAAGGGATCTGTGGCTTTCTCTCGAGGCTTTCCCGGGGGCTGTTCCATGTGCCACAGTGGTGTGAGTCGATCCTCGGCTTGAAAGTCGAGGCAGTGCAGGGAAAACAGGTTTCCCTGGAATGGACTGAGACATCTGGGGGACTCTGGGAATGGTGGCACGACCCTGGAGTTCCTCTCGCTTTCCTGTGGAGAGCGCCTCCTCTTGAGATGCGACGGGCACGCCGGGAATTCTTTCCCGACCACGCAGCGAAAAGATCCCTCTCGAGCTAGGAGGAGAAAACGGGACTCCTTTGGATGTGAGCGGGACTCTCGTGCTTCCTCTTGAGTGGAGACGGGTATGTCGGGGAACTTCTTGAGTTGCAGTAAGGGTGTGAAGGACCCTTTGGAAGTTCCAGAGGTTAGGTGTGATTAGCCTCGAGACGCCTCAGCGGAAATGGGCCTCATCTCGCCTGGAGGGGAGAACCTCCTGGATTTTTTCGAGTTGCGGCAGGTGCTCTCGACTTACCACGGGACCTCAGGGACCCGCTCTGGTGGTCTTAGGAAAGGCCAGTCCCCATTCGAGTTGCTCGGGGGCCTCTCATGATTCCTCTCCCGTCGATGCCGGGCCTAAGACCTTGTGTGGAGTCGGTGCAAGAACCTGAGGATTCCTCTCCAGTGCTGACATTGAACTTGGGGTACTTCTGGAGTCTCCCCAGGGGAGTCAGACCTCGTCTCCAAGTGGGGGCATGCACGTGAGCTTTCCTCCCAAGCTGTAGCAGCAGGGTCACGCTTCCCTTCGCGTGATCAAGGATCTGTGGCTTTCTTCGAGGCTTTCCCGCAGAGCTGTCCCATGTGCCACCGTGGTGTGAGTCGATCCTTGCTTGAAAGTCGAGGCAGTGCAGGGAAAACAGGTTTCCCTGGAATGGACTGAGACATCTGGGGACTCTGGGAATGGTGGCAGGACCTGGAGTTCTCTCGCCGCCTTTCTGTGGAGAGCGCCTCCTCTTGAGATGCGACGGGCGCCGGGAATTATTTCCCGACCACGCAGGTAAAGGATCCCTCTCTCGAGCTAGGAGGAGGAAACGGGGCTCCTCTGGATGTGGGCGGACTCTCGTGCTTCCTCTCGAGTGGAGACGGGTATGTCGGGGAACTTCTTGAGTTGCAGCAAGGGTGTGAAGGACCCTTTGTTAGTTCCAGAGGTTAGGTGTGATAGCCTCGAGACTCCTCAGCGGAAATGGGCCTCATCTAGCCTGGAGGGGAGAACCTCCTGAATTTTCTCGAGTTGTGGCGGTGCTCTCGACTTACCACGGGACGTCAGGGACCCGACTGGTGGACTCAGGAAAGGCCAGTCCCCATGCGAGTTGCTCGGGGCCTCTCAGGATTCCTCTCCCGTCTATGCCGGGCCAAAGAATTGTGTGGAGTCGGTGCCGGAACCTGAGGATTCCTCTCCAGTGCTGACATGGATCTTGGGGTACTTCTGGAGTCTCCCCAGGGGAGTCAGTCCTCGTTTCGAGTGGGGGCATGCACGTGCTTTTCTTCCCAAGCTGTAGGAGCAGTGTCATGCTTCCCTTCGAGTGGATCAAGGGATCTGTGGCTTTCCCTCAAGGCTTTCCCTCGAGGCTTTTCACGAGTCTTTCCCACAGGGCTGTCCCACGTGCCACCGTGGTGTGAGTCGATCCTCGGCTTGAAAGTCGAGGCAGTGCAGGGAAAACAGGTTGCCCCTGGAATGGACTGAGACATCTGGGGGACTCTGGCAATGGGCACGACCCTGGAGTTCCTCTCGGCCTTTCCTGTGGAGAGCGCCTCCTCTTGAGATGCGACGGGAACGCCGGGAATTCTTTCCCGACCACGCAGGGAAAGGATCCCTCTCGAGCTAGGAGCGGAAACGGGGCTCCTCTGGTTGTGGGCGGACTCTCGTGCTTCCTCTCGAGTGGAGACGGGTATATCGGGGAACTTCTTGAGTTGCAGCAAGGGTGTGAAGGACCCTTTGGAAGTTCCAGAGGTTAGGTGTGATTAGCTCGAGACGCCTCAGCGAAATGGGCCTCATCTCGCCTGGAGGGGAGAACCTCCTGGATTTTCTCGAGTTCCGGCAGGTGCTCTCGACTTACGACGGGGACCTCAGGGACCCACTCTGGTGGCCTCAGGAAAGGCCAGTCCCCATGCGAGTTGCTCGGTGGCTCTCAGGATTCCTCTCCCGTCGATGCCGGGGCCTAAGACCTTGTGTGGAGTCGGTCCTCGAACCTGAGGATTCCTCTCCAGTGCTGACATGGATCTTGGGGTACTTCTGGAGTCTCCCCAGGGGAGTCAGTCCTCGTCTCGAAGGGACATGCACGTGCGATTCCCTCCCGAGCTGTAGGAGCAGTGTCACGCTTCCCTTCGCGTGGATCAAGGGATCTGTGGCTTTCCCTCGAGGCTTTCCCACGAGGCTTTTCACGAGGCTGTCCCACAGGGCTGTACCACGTGCCACCGTGGTTTGAGTGGATCCTCGGCTTGAAAGTCGAGGCAGTGCAGGGAAAACAGGTTTCCCTGGAATGGACTGAGACATCTGGGGGACTCTGGGAATGGTGGCACGACCCTGGAGTTCCTCTCGCCTTTCCTGTGGAGAGGGCCTCCTGTTGAGATGCGATGGGAACGCCGGGAATTCTTTCCCGAACACGCAGGGAAAGGATCCCTCCTCTCGAGCTAGGAGGCGGAAACGCGGCTCCTCGCGATGTGGGCGGGAATCGCGTGCTTCCTCTCGAGTGGAGACGGGTATGTCGGGGAACTTCTTGAGTTGCAGCATGACTGTGAAAGACTCTTTGGAAGTTCCAGAGGTCACGTGTGATTAGCCTCGAGACACCTCAGGGAAACGGGCCTCATCTCGCCTGGAGGGGAGAACCGCCTGGATTTTACCGAGTTGCGGCAGGTGCTCTCGACTTACACGGGGACCTCAGGGACCCGCTCTGGTGACCTCAGGAAAGGCCAGTCCCCATGCGAGTTGCTAGAGGGCCTGTCGCTATTCCTCTCCCGTCGATGCCGGGGCCTAAGACCTTGTGTGGAGTCGGGGCCGGAATCTGAGGATTCCTCTCCAAGGCTGACATGCATGTTGGGGTACTTCTGGAGTCTCCCAAGGGGAGTCAGTCCTCGTCTCGAGTGGGGGCATGCACGTGCGCTTACCTGCCGTGCTGTAGCAGCAGTGTCACGCTTCCCTTCGCGTGGATCAAGGGATCTGTGGCTTTCCCTCAAGGCTTTCCCACGAGGCTTTCCCACAGGGCCCTCCCACGTGCCACCGTGGTGTGAGTCGATCCTCGGCGTGAAAGTCGAAGCAGTGCAGGGAAAACAGGATCCTCTGGAATGGACTGAGATATCTGGGGGGACTCTTGGAATGGTGGCACGACCCATGAGTTCTTCTCGCCTTTTCCTGTGCAGTGGGCCTCCTCTTGAGAAGCGTTGGAAACGTCGGGAATTCTATTCCCGAGGAAGCAGGGTAGGATCCCTCATCTTTAGCTTGGAGGCAGAAACGGAGCTCCTCTGGAGGTGGCCGGGACCCTCGTGCTTCCTCTGGAGTGGAGACGGGGTGTGTCGGGGAACTTCTTGAGTGCAGCTAAGGTGTGAAGGAACCTTTGGAAGTTCCAGAGGTTAGGTGTGATTAGCCTCGAGACGCCTCAGCGGAAATGGGCCTCATCTCGCCTGGGAGGGGAGAACCTCCTGGATTTTCTCGAGTGTGGCAGGTGCTCTAGAATTACGACGGGGACCTCAGGGACCCTCTCCGGTGTCCTGAGGAAAGGCCAGGCTCCATGCGAGTTGTTCGATGGCCTCTCGGGATTCCTCTCCCGTTGATGCCGAGGTCTGAGACCTTGAAGGAGTCGGTGCCGGAACCTGAGGATTCCTCTCCAGTGCTGACATGAATCTTGGGGTACTACTGGAGTCTCCCGAGGGGAGTCAGTCCTCGTCTCGAGTGGGGGCATGCACGTGCGCTTTCCTCCCGAGCTGTAGCAGCAGTGTCACGCTTCTTGGCGATTGGATCATGGTATCAGTGGCTTTCCCTGAAGGCTTTCCCTCGAGGCTTTTCCACGAGGCTTTCCAACAGGGCTGTCCCACGTGCCACCGTGGTGTGAGTCGATCCTCGGCTTGTAAGTCGAGGCAGTGCAGGGGAAACAAGTTTCCCTGGAATGGACTGAGACATCTGAGGGAATCTGGGAATGGTGGCACGACCCTGGAGTTCCTCTAGCCTTTTCTGTGGAGAGCGCCTACTCTTGAGATGCGACGGGAATGCCAGAAATTCTTTCCCGACCACGCAGGGAAAGGATCAATTCTTTCGAGCTATTAGGTGGAAACGGGGCTCCTCCTCATGTGGGAGGGACTCTAGTGCTTCCTCCCGAGTGGAGACGGGTATGTTGGGGAACTTCTTGAGTTGCAGCAAGGGTGTGAAGGACCCTTTGGCAGTTCTAGAGGTTAGGTGTGATTAGCCCGAGATGCCTCAATGTAAATGGGTCTCATCTCGCCTGGAGGGGAGAAACTCCTGGATATTCTCGAGTTGCGGCAGGTGCTCTCGACTTATGATGGGGACCTCAGGGACCGCTCTGGTGGCCTCAGGAAATTCCAGTCCCCATGCGAGTTGCTCGGGGGCCTCTCGGGATTCCTCCCCGTCGATGCCGGGGCCTCAGACCTTTGAAGAGTCAGTGCTGTAACCTGAGGATTCCTCTCCAGTGCTGACATGGATCTTGGTGTACTGCTGGAGTCTCCCCAAGGGAGTCAGTCCTCGTCCCGGTTGAGGGCATGCACGTGCGCTTTCCTCCCTAGCTGTAGCAGCAGTGTCGCGCTTCCCTTCGCTTGGATCAAGGGATCCGTTGCTTTCCCTCGAGGCTTTCCCACGAGGCTTTCCACGAGGCTTTGCCACAGGCTGTCCCACGTGCCACAGTGGTGTGAGTCGATCCTCGGCTTGAAAGTCGAGTCAGTGCGGTGAAACAGGTTTCCCTGGAATTGACTGAGACATCTGGGGGACTCGGAGAATGGTGGCATGTCCCTGGAGTTCCTCTCGCCTTTCCTGTGGAGAGCGCCTCCTCTTGAGATGCGACGGGAACGCCGGGAATTCTTTCCCGACCTCGCAGGGAAAGGATCCCTCCTCTCGAGCTATGAGGAGGAAACGGGGCTCCTCTGGATGTGGGCGGAACTATCGTGCTTCCTCTTGAGTGGAGACGGGTATGTCGGGGAACTTCTTGATTTGCAGCAAGGGTGTGAAGGACCCTTTGGAAGTTCCAGAGTTTAAGTGTGCTTAGCCTTGAGATGTGTCAGCGGAAATAGGCTTCATTTTGCCTGGAGGGGAGAACATCCTTGATTTTCTCCAGTTGCGGCAGGTGCTCTCGACTTACGACGGGGACCGCAGGGACCCGCTCTCGTGGCCTCAGGAAAGGCCAGTCAAGATCCAAGACAGCACTGGAGAGGGAGAGACATCACGAGAGGCTCCCGAGCAACTCGCATGGGGACTGGCCTTTCCTGAGGCCATCAAAGCGGGTCCCTGAGGTCCCCGTCGTAAGTCGAGAGCACCTGGCGCAACTCGAGAAAAACCAGGAGGTTCTCCCCTCCAGGCGAGATGAGACCCATTTGCGCTGAGGCATCTCGAGGCTAATCACACCTAACCTCTGGAACTTCCAAAGGGCCCTTCACACCCTTGCTGCAACTTAAGAAGTTCCTCGACATACCCGTTTCCACTCGAAAGGAAGCATGAGAGTCCCGCCCACAACCAGAAGAGCCCCGTTTCAGCCTCATAGCTCGAGAGGTGGGATCCTTTCCCTGCGTGGTCGGGAAAGAATTTCCGGTGTTCCCGTCGCATCTCAAGAAGAGGCGCTCTCCACAGGAAAGGCGAGAGGAACTCAGGGTCGTGCCACCATTCCCAGAGCCCCCAGATGTCTCAGTCGATTCCAGGGAAACCTGTTTTCCCCGCAATGACTCGACTTTCAAGCCGAGGATCGACTCAGACCTCGGTGGCACGTGGTACAGCCCTGTGAAAAGCCTAGTGGGAAAGCCTCGTGGGAAAGCATACAGAGAAAGCCACAGATCCCTGGATCCACGCAAAGGGAAGCGTGACACTGCTGCTAAAGCTCGGGAGGAAAGCGCACGGGCACGCCACACTTGCGACGAGGACTGACTCCCCTGGGAGACTCCAGAAGTACCCAAGATCCATGTCAGAACTGGAGAGGAATCCTCAGGTTCCGGCACCGACTCCACACAAGGTCTCAGGCTCCGGAGTAGACGGGAGAGGAATCAGTAGAGGCCCACGAGCAACTCGCATGGGGACGGGCCTTTCCTGAGGGCACTAGAGCGGGTCCCTGAGGTCCCGTCGTAAGCGAGAGCACCTGCGGCAACTCGAGAAAATCCAGGAGGTTCTCCCCCTCCAGGCGAGATGAGGCCCATTTCCGCTGAGCGTCTCGAGT
>NW_017200400.1:0-7016 GCF_001704415.2 Capra hircus
TCGCAACTCGAGAAAATCCAGGAGGTTCTCCCCCTCCAATCAAGATGAGGCCCATTTCCACTGAGGCATCTCGAGGCTAATCACACCTAACCTCTGGAATTTCCACAGGGTCCTTCCACCCTTGCTGCAGTTCAAGAAGTTCCCCGACATACCCGTCTCCACTTGAGAGGAAGCACGAGAGTCCCGCCCAAAACCATAGGAGCCCTTTTTCCGCCTCCTAGCTCGGGAGGAGGGATCCTTTCCCTTCGTCTCGCGGAAAGAATTCCTGGCATTCCCGTCGCATCTCAAGGGGAGGTGCTCTCCACAGGAAAGGCGAGAGTAAACTCCAGCGTCGTGCCACCATTCCCAGAGTCCTCAGATGCCTCAGTCCATTCCAGGGAAACCAGTTTTCCCTGCACTGCCTCGACTTTCAAGCCGAGGATCGACTCACACCACGGTGGCACGTGGGACAGCCCTGTGGGAAAGCCTCGTGGGAAAGCCTTGTGGAAAAGCCTCGAGGGAATGCCCAGATCCCTCGTTCCACGCGAAGGGAAGCGTGACACTGCTGCTACAGCTCGGGAGGAAAGGGCACGTGCATGCCCCACTCGAGACGAGGATTGACTTCCCTGGGGAGATCCAGAAGTACCCAAAGATCCATGTCAGCACTGGAGAGGAATCCTCAGGTTCCGGCACTGACTCCACACAAGGTCTTAGGCCCCAGCATCGACGGGAGAGGAAACCCGAGAGGCCCCCGAGAGCCCCCGAGCAACTCGCATGGGACTGGCCTTTCCTGAGGCCACCAGAGCGGGTCCCTGAGGTCCCCGTCGTAAGTCGAGAGCACCTGCCGCAACTCGAGAAAATCCAGGAGGTTCTCCCTCCAGGCGAGATGAAGCCCATTTCCGCTGAGGTGTCTCGAGGCTAATCACACCTAATCTCTGGAACTTCCAAAGGGTTCTTCACACCCTTGCTGCAACTCAAGAAGTTCCCCAACATACCCGACTCCACTCGAGAGGGAAGCACGAGAGTCCGGCCCACATCCAGAGGAGCCCCGTTTCCGCCTCCTAGCTCGAGAGGAGGGATCCTTTCCCTGCGTGGTCGGGAAAGAATTCCCGGCGTTCCCGACACATCTCAAGTGGAGGCGCTCTCCACAGGAAAGGCGAGAGCAACTCCTGGGTTGTGCCACATTCCCAGAGACCCCCAGATGTGTCAGTCCATTCCAGGGAAACCTGTTTTCCCTGCACTGCCTCGACTTTCAAGCCGAGGATCGACTCACACCACGGTGGCACGTGGGACAGCCTGTGGGAAAGCCTCGTGGGAAAGCCTCGAGGGAAAGGCTCGAGGGAAAGCCCTGATCCCTTGACCCACGCGAAGGGAAGTGTGACACTGCTGCTACAGCTCGGGAGGAATGCGCACGTGCATGCCCCCACTCGAGACGAGGACTGACTCCCCTGTGGAGACACCAGAAGTACCCCAAGATCCATGTCAGCACTGGAGAGGAATCCTCAGGTTCCGGCACTGACTCCAAACAAATTTAGGCCCAGAATCGACGGGAGAGGAAACCCGAGAGGCCCCCCGAGAAGCCCCCGAGCAACTCGCAAGGGGACTGTCCTTTCCTGAGGCCACCAGAGCGGGTCCCTGAGGTCCCCGTCGTAAGTCGAGAGCACCTGCCGCAACTCGAGAAAATCCAGGAGGTTCTCCCCTCCAGGCGAGATGAGGCCATTTCCGCTGAGGCGTCACGAGGCTAATCACACCTAACCACTGAACTTCCAAAGGGTCCTTCACACCCTTGCTGCAACTCAAGGAGTTCCCCGACTTACCCGACTCCACTCAAGAGGAAGCACGAGAGTCCCGCCCACATCCAGAGGAGCCTCGTTTCCGCTTCCTAGCTCGAGAGGAGGGATCCTTTCCCTGCGTGGTCGGGAAAGATTTCCCAGCGTTCCCGTCGCATCTCAAGTGGAGGCGCTCTCCACAGGAAAGGCGAGAGGAACTCCAGGGTCGTGCCACATTCCAGAGTCCCCCAGATGTGTCAGTCCATTCCCGGGAAACCTGTTTTCACTGCACTGCCTCGACTTTCAAGCCGAGGATTAACTCACACCACGGTGGCACGTGGGACAGCCCTGTGGGAAAGCCTCGTGGGAAAGCCTCGTGGCAAAGCCTTGAGGGAAAGCCCCTTATCCCTTGATCCACGCGAAGGGAAGCGTGACACTGCTGCCTCAGCTCGGGAGGAAAGCGCACGTGCATGCCCCCACTCGAGACGAGGACTGACTCCCCTGGGGAGAATCCAGAAGTACCCCAAGATCCATGTCAGCACTGGAGAGGAATCCTCAGGTTCCGGCACTGACTCCACACAAGGTTTTAGGCCCCAGCATCGACGGGAGAGGAAACCGGAGAGGCCCCGAGAGGCCCCGAACAACTCGCATGGGAACTGGCCTTTCCTGAGGCCACCAGAGCGGATCCCTGAGGTCCCCATCGTAAGTCGAGAGCACCTGCCACAACTCGAGAAAATCCAGGAGGTTCTCCCTCCAGGCGAGATGAGGCCCATTTCGGCTGAGGCAACTAGGGGGTAATCACACTTTAACTCTGGGACTTCCAAAGGGTCCTTCACACTATTGCTGCAACTCAAGAAGTTCCCCGACATACCCGTCTCCACTCAAGAGGAATCCGAGAGTCCCGCCCATATCCAGAGTCGCCCCGTTTCCGCCTGCTAGCTCGAGAGGAGGGATCCTTTCCCTGCGTGGTCGGGAAAGAATTCCCGGCATTCCCGTCGCATCTCAAGAGGAGGCGCTCTCCACAAGAAAGGTGAGAGGAACTCCATTGTCCTGCCACAATTCCCAGAGACCCCCAGATGTGTCAGTCCATTCCAGGGAAACCTGTTTTCCCTGCACTGCTTCGACTTTAAAGCCGAGGATCGACTCACACCACGGTGGAACGTGGGACAGCCCTGTGGAAAAGCCTCGTGGGAAAGCCTCGTGGTAAAGCCACGAGGGAATGCCACAGATCCCTTGTTCCACGGGAAGGGAAGCGTTACACTGCTGCTACAGCTCGGGAGGAAAGTGCACGTGCATGCCCCCACTCTGAGGAGGACTGACTCCCCTGGGGAGACTCCAGAAGTACCCCAAGGTCCATGTCAGCACTGGAGAGGAATCCTCAGGTTCCGGCACCGACTCTCCGCAAGATCTTAGGCCCCGGCAGCGACGGCAGAGGAATCCGAGAGGCCCCCGAGCAACTCACGTGGGGACTGGCCTTTCCTGAGACCACCAGAGCGGGTCCCTGTGGTCCCCATCGTAAGTCGAGAGCAACTGCCACAACTCGAGAAAATCCTGGAGGTTCTCCCCTCCAGGCGAGATGAGGCCCATTTCCGCTGAGGCGTCTCGAGGCTAATCACAACTAACCTCTGGAACTTCCAAGGATCTTTCACACCCTTGCTGCAACTCAAGAAGTTCCCCGACATACCCGTCTCCACTCGAGAGGAAGCCCGATAGTCCCGCCCACATCCAGAGGAGCCCCATTTCTGCCTCATAGCTCCAGAGGAGGGATCCATTCCTTGCCTGGTCTGGAAAGAATTCCCCGCGTTCCCGTCGCAATTCAAGAGGAGGCGCTCTCCACAGGAAAGGCGAGAGGAACTCCAGTGTCGTGCCACCATTCGCAGAGTCCCCCAGATGTCTCAGTCCATTCCAGGGAAACCTGTTTCCCTGCACTGCCTCGACTTTCTAGCCGAGGATCGACTCACACCATGGTGGCACGTGGGACAGCCCTGTGGGAAAGCCTCTTGGGAAAGCCTCGAGGGAAAGCAACAGATCCCTTGATCCACGCGAAGGGAAGTGTGACACTGCTGCTACAGCTCGGGAGGAAATCGCACGTGCATGCCTCCCTCGAGACGAGGACTGACTCCCCTGGGGAGACCTCAGAAGTACCCCAAGATCCATGTCAGCACTGGAGAGGAATCCTCAGGGTCCGGCACCGACTCCACACAAGGTCTTAGGCCCCGGCATCGACGGGAGAGGAATCCCGAGAGGCCCCCGAGCAACACGCATGGGGACTGGCCTTTCCTGAGGCCACCAGAGCGGGTCGCAGATGTCCCCGTCGTCAGTCGAGAGCACCAGCCGCAACTCAAGAAAACCCAGGAGGTTCTCCCCTCCAGGCCAGATGAGGCCCATTTCCAATGAGTCGTCTCAAGGCTAATCACACCTAGCCTCTGGAACTTCCAAAGGGTCCTTCACACCCTTGCTGCAACTCAAGAAGTCCCCGACATCCCCGTCTCCACTCGAGAGGAAGCACAAGAGTCCCGCCCACATCCAGAGGAGCCCCGTTTCCGCCTCCTAGCTCGAGAGGAGGGATCCTTTCCCTGCGTGGTCCGGAAAGAATTAACGCCCTTCGCGTCGCATCTGAGGAGGGGGCGCTCTCGACAGGAAAGGCGAGAGGAACTCCAGGGTCGTTCCACCATGCCCAGATTCCCCAGATGTCTCAGTCCATTCCAGGGAAGCCTGTTTTCCTGGCACTGCCTCGACTTTCAAGCTGGGGATCGACTCACACCACGGTGGCACGTGGGACAGCCCTGTGGGAAAGCCTCGTGGGAAAGCCTCGTGGTAAAGCCTCGAGGGAAAGCCACAGACCCCTTGATCCATGCGAAGGGAAGCGTGACACTGCTGCTGCAGTTCGGGATGAAAGCGCACGTCCACGCCCCACTCGAGACGAGGACTGACTCCCCTGGGGAGACTCCAGAAGTAACCCAATATCCATGTCAGCATTGGAGAGGAATCCTCAGGTTCCGGCACTGACTCCACACAAGGTCTTAGGCCCGGTATCGACGGGAGGAATCCCGAGAGGCCCCCCGAGCAACTCGCATGAGGACTGGCCTTTCCTGAGGCCACCAGAGCGGGTCCCTGAGGTCCCCGTCGTAAGTCGAGAGCACCTGCCGCAACTATAGAAAATCCAGGAGGTTCTCCCCTTCAGGCGAGATGAGGCCCATTTCCGCTGAGGCGTCTCGAGGCTAATCACACCTAACCTCTGGAACTTCCAAAGGGAACTTTACACCCTGGCTGCAACTCAAGAAGTTCCCCGACATACCTGTCTCCACTCGAGAGGAAGCAGGAGAGTCCCGCCCACATCCAGAGGAGCCCCGTTTCCGCCTCCTAGCTCGAAGTATCCTTTCCCTGCGTGGTCGGGAAAGAAATCCGGCATTTCCGTCGCATCTCAAGAGGGGGCGCTCTCCACAGTAAAGGCGAGAGGAACTCCAGGGTCATGCCACCATTCCCAGAGTCCCCCAGATGTCTCAGTCCATTCCAGGGAAACCTGTTTTCCCTGCACTGCCTCTACTTTCAAGACGAGGATCGACTCACACCACGGTGGCACGTGGGACAGCCCTGTGGGAAAGCCTCGTGGGAAAGCCTCGAGGGAAAGGCTCAGATCCCTTGATCCATGCGAAGGGAAGCGTGACACTGCTGCTAGAGCTCAGGAGGAAAGCGCACGTGCATGCCCCCACTCGAGACGAGGACTGACTTCCCTGGGGAGAGTCCAGAAGTACCCCAAGATCCATGTCAGCACTGGAGAGGAATCCTCAGGTTCCGGCACCGACTCCACACAAGGTGTTAGGCCCCGGCATCGACGGGAGAGGAATCCCGAGACCACCGCGCAACGCGCATGGGACTGGCCTTTCCTGAGGCCACGAGAGCGGGTCCCTGTGGTTCCCGACATAAGTCGAGAGCACCTGCCTTAACACAAGAAAATCCAGGAGGTTCTCCCCTCCAGGCGAGATGAGGCCCATTTCCGCTGAGGCGACTCGAGGCTAATCACACCTAACCTCTCTGGAACTTCCAAAGGGTCCTTCACTCACTTGCTACAACTCAAGAAGTTCCCCAACATACCTGACTCCACTCGAGAGGAAGCACGAGAGTCCCGCCCACATGCAGAGGAGCCCCGTTTCCGCCTCGTACCTCGCGGTCAGGTATCCTTTCCTTGTATGTTCCGGAAAGAATTCCCGGTGTTCCGTCGCATCTCATGAGGAGGCGCTCTCCACAGGAAAGGCGAGAGAAACTCCAGTGTCGTGACATCATTCCAAGAGTCCCCCAGATAGCTCAGTGTGCCGGTGTCCATCCTCGCTGCATCCAGGAATTCGACGGATGGACAGCGTTGACGTGGAAAGTCTTGTGTAATTATTAATGTAAGATTAGATTAAGAAATTATAGGGTAGTAAGAAGATTAACTGGAGGAAAAAGGCTGAATAGCTAGGTTTACGCGGAAGGCCAATTAAATTCCGACAAGGAATTTTCTGGCGGACTCTGGGAATGGTGGCACGACCCTCGAGTTCATCTAGCCTTTCCTTTGGAGAGCGCCTCCTCTTGAGATGTGCCGGGAACGCCGGGAATTCTTTCCCGACCACGCAGGGAAAGGATCCTCCTCTGGATCTATCAGGCGGAAACGGGGCTCCTCTGGATGTGGGGACTCTCGTGCTTCCTCTCGAGTGGAGACGGGTATGTCGGGGAACTTCATGAGTTGCAGCAAGGGTGTGAAGGACCCTTTGGAAGTTCCAGAGGTTAGGTGTGATTAGCCTCGAGACGCCTCAGCGGAAATGGGCCTCATCTCGCCTGGAGGGGAGAACCTCCTGGATTTTCTCGAGTTGCGGCAGGTGCTCTCGACTTACGACGGGGACCTCATGGACCCTCTCTGGTGGCCTCAGGAAAGGACAGTCCCCATGCGAGTTGCTCGGGGGCCTCTCGGGATTCCTCTCCGTCGATGCCGGGGCCTAAGACCTTGTGTGGAGTCGGTGCGGGAACCTGAGGTTTCCTCTCCAGTACTGACATGGACCTTGGGTACTTCTGGAATCTCCCCAGGGGAGTCAGTCCTCATCTCGAGTGGTGGCATGCACGTGCGCTTTCCTCCCGAGCTGTAGCAGCGGTGTCACGCTTCCCTTCGTGTGGATCAAGGGATCTGTGGCTTTCCCTCGAGGCTTTCCACGAGGCTTTCCCATGAGCCTTTCGCACAGGGCTGCGTCCACCCGTCGCGCAGCGCCTGGTGTGAGTCGATCCTCGCTTGAAAGT
>NW_017200401.1:0-7015 GCF_001704415.2 Capra hircus
ATTTTATTTATTTTTTTTTAATTTTTTTAAAATTTAAAATCTTTAATTCTTACATGCGTTCCCAAACATGAACCCCCTCCCACCCCTCCCCATAACATCTCTCTGGGTCATCCCATGCACCAGCCCCAAGCATGCTGTATCCTGCATCAGACATAGACTGGCGATTCAATTCTTACATGATAGTATACATGTTAGAATGCCATTCTCCCAAATCATCCCACCCTCTCCCTCTCCCTCTGAGTCCAAAAGTCCATTATACACATCTGTGTCTCTTTTCCTGTCTTGCATACAGGGTCGTCATTGCCATCTTCCTAAATTCCATATATATGTGTTAGTATACTGTATTGGTGTTTTTCTTTCTGGCTTACTTCACTCTGTATAATCGGCTCCAGTTTCATCCATCTCATCAGAACTGATTCAAATGAATTCTTTTTAATGGCTGAGTAATACTCCATTGTGTATATGTACCACAGCTTTCTTATCCATTCATCTGCTGATGGACATCTAGGTTGTTTCCATGTCCTGGCTATTATAAACAGTGCTGCGATGAACATTGGGGTACATGTGTCTCTTTCAATTCTGGTTTCCTCGTGTGTATGCCCAGCAGTGGGATTGCTGGGTCATAAGGTAGTTCTATTTGCAATTTTTTAAGGAATCTCCACACTGTTCTCCATAGTGGCTGTACTAGTTTGCATTCCCACCAACAGTGTAGGAGGGTTCCCTTTTCTCCACACCCTCTCCAGCATTTATTGCTTGCAGATTTTTGGATCGCAGCCATTCTGACTGGTGTGAAGTGGTACCTCATTGTGGTTTTGATTTGCATTTCTCTAATAATGAGTGATGTTGAGCATCTTTTCATGTGTTTGTTAGCCATCCGTATGTCTTCTTTGGAGAAATGTCTATTTAGTTCTTTGGCCCATTTTTTGATTGGGTCGTTTATTTTTCTGGAATTGAGCTGCAGAAGTTGCTTGTATATTTTTGAGATTAGTTGTTTGTCAGTTGCTTCATTTGCTATTATTTTCTCCCATTCAGAAGGCTGTCTTTTCACCTTGCTTATATTTTCCTTTGTTGTGCAGAAGCTTTTAATTTTAATTAGATCCCATTTGTTTATTTTTGCTTTTATTTCCAGAATTCTGGGAGGTGGATCATAGAGGATCCTGCTGTGATTTATGTCTGAGAGTGTTTTGCCTATGTTCTCCTCTAGGAGTTTTATAGTTTCTGGTCTTACATTTAGATCTTTAATCCATTTTGAGTTTATTTTGTGTGCGGTGTTAGAAAGTGATCTAGTTTCATTCTTTTACAAGTGGTTGACCAGTTTTCCCAGCACCACTTGTTAAAGAGATTGTCTTTACTCCATTGTATATTCTTGCCTCCTTTGTCAAAGATAAGGTGTCCATATGTGTGTGGATTTATCTCTGGGCTTTCTATTTTGTTCCATTGATCTATATGTCTGTCTTTGTGCCAGTACCATACTGTCTTGATGACTGTGGCTTTGTAGTAGAGCCTGAAGTCAGGCAAGTTGATTCCTCCAGTTCCATTCTTCTTTCTCAAGATTGCTTTGGCTATTCGAGGTTTTTTGTATTTCCATACAAATCTTGAAATTATTTGTTCTAGTTCTGTGAAAAATGTGGCTGGTAGCTTGATAGGGATTGCATTGAATTTGTAAATTGCTTTGGGTAGTATACTCATTTTCACTATATTGATTCTTCCGATCCATGAACATGGTATATTTCTCCATCTATTAGTGTCCTCTTTGATTTCTTTCATCAGTGTTTTATAGTTTTCTATATATAGGTCTTTAGTTTCTTTAGGTAGATATATTCCTAAGTATTTTATTCTTTTCGTTGCAATGGTGAATGGAATTGTTTCCTTAATTTCTTTTTCTACTTTCTCATTATTCGTGTATAGGAATGCAAGGGATTTCTGTGTGTTGATTTTATATCCTGCAACTTTACTATATTCATTGATTAGCTCTAGTAATTTTCTGGTGGAGTCTTTAGGGTTTTCCATGTAGAGGATCATGTCATCTGCAAACAGTGAGAGTTTTACTTCTTCTTTTCCAATTTGGATTCCTTTTATTTCTTTTTCTGCTCTGATTGCTGTGGCCAAAACTTCCAGAACTATGTTGAATAGTAGCGGTGAAAGTGGACACCCTTGTCTTGTTCCTGACTTTAGGGAAATGCTTTCAATTTTTCACCATTGAGGATAATGTTTGCTGTGGGTTTGTCATATATAGCTTTTATTATGTTGAGGTATGTTCCTTCTATTCCTGCTTTCTGGAGAGTTTTTATCATAAATGGATGTTGAATTTTGTCAAAGGCCTTCTCTGCATCTATTGAGATAATCATATGGTTTTTATTTTTCAATTTGTTAATGTGGTGAATTACATTGATTGATTTGCGGATATTGAAGAATCCTTGCATCCCTGGGATAAAGCCCACTTGGTCATGGTGTATGATCTTTTTAATGTGTTGTTGGATTCTGATTGCTAGAATTTTGTTGAGGATTTTTGCATCTATGTTCATCAGTGATATTGGCCTGTAGTTTTCTTTTTTTTGTGACATCTTTGTCAGGTTTTGGTATTAGGGTGATGGTGGCCTCATAGAATGAGTTTGGAAGTTTACCTTCCTCTGCAATTTTCTGGAAGAGTTTGAGGAGGATAGGTGTTAGCTCTTCTCGAAATTTTTGGTAGAATTCAGCTGTGAAGCCGTCTGGACCTGGGCTTTTGTTTGCTGGAAGATTTCTGATTACAGTTTCAATTTCCGTGCTTGTGATGGGTCTGTTAAGATTTTCTATTTCTTCCTGGTTCAGTTTTGGAAAATTGTACTTTTCTAAGAATTTGTCCATTTCTTCCACGTTGTCCATTTTATTGGCATACAATTGCTGATAGTAGTCTCTTATGATCCTTTGTATTTCTGTGTTGTCTGTTGTGATCTCTCCATTTTCATTTCTAATTTTATTGATTTGATTTTTCTCTCTTTGCTTCTTGATGAGTCTGGCTAATGGTTTGTCAATTTTATTTATCCTTTCAAAGAACCAGCTTTTGGCTTTGTTGATTTTTGCTATGGTCTCTTTTGTTTCTTTTGCATTTATTTCTGCCCTAATTTTTAAGATTTCTTTCCTTCTACTAACTCTGGGGTTCTCCAACTCTTCCTTTTCTAGTTGCTTTAGTTGTAGAGTTAGGTTATTTATTTGACTTTTTTCTTGTTTCTTGAGGTATGCCTGTATTGCTATGAACTTTCCTCTTAGCACTGCTTTTATAGTGTCCCACAGGTTTTGGGTTGTTGTGTTTTCATTTTCATTAGTTTCTATGCATATTTTGATTTCTTTTTGATTTCTTCTGTGATTTGTTGGTTATTCAGAAGTGTGTTGTTCAACCTCCATATGTTGGAATTTTTAATAGTTTTTCTCCTGTAATTGAGATCTAATCTTAATGCATTATGGTCAGAAAAGATGCTTGGAATGATTTCGATTTTTTTGAATTTATCAAGTTTAGATTTATGGCCCAGGATGTGATCTATCCTGGAGAAGGTTCCATGAGCACTTGAAAAAAAAGGTGAAATTCATTGTTTTGGGGTGAAATGTCCTATAGATATCAATTAGGTCTAACTGATCTAATGTATCATTTAAAGTTTGCGTTTCTTTGTTAATTTTCTGTTTAGTTGATCTGTCCATAGGTGTGAGTGGGGTATTAAAGTCTCCCACTATTATTGTGTTATTGTTGATTTCCCTTTCATACTTGTTAGCATTTGTCTTACATATTGCGGTGCTCCTATATTGGGTGCATATATATTTATAATTGTTATATCTTCTTCTTGGATTGTTCCTTTGATCATTATGTAGTGGCCTTCTTTGTCTCTTTTCACAGCCTTTGTTTTAAAGTCTATTTTATCGGATATGAGTATTGCCACTCCTGCTTTCTTTTGGTCTCTATTTGCGTGGTATATCTTTTTCCAGCCCTTCACTTTCAGTCTGTATGTGTCCCTTGTTTTGAGGTGGGTCTCTTGTAAGCAGCATATAGAGGGGTCTTGTTTTGTATCCATTCGGCCAGTCTTTGTCTTTTGGTTGGGGCGTTCAACCCATTTACGTTTAAGGTAATTATTGATAAGTATGATCCCGTTACCATTTACTTTATTGTTTTGGGTTCGGGTTTATACACCCTTTTTTGTGTTTCCTGTCTAGAGAATCCTTTAGAATTTGTTGGAGAGCTGGTTTGGTGGTGCTGAATTCTCTCAGCTTTTGCTTGTCTGTAAAGCTTTTGATTTCTCCTTCGTATTTGAATGAGATCCTTGCTGGGTACAGTAATCTGGGCTGTAGGTTATTGTCTTTCATCACTTTAAGTATGTCTTGCCATTCCCTCCTGGCCTGAAGAGTTTCTATTGAAAGATCAGCTGTTATCCTTATGGGAATCCCCTTGTGTGTTATTTGTTGTTTTTCCCTTGCTGCTTTTAATATTTGTTCTTTGTGTTTGATCTTTGTTAATTTGATTAATATGTGTCTTGGGGTGTTTCGCCTTGGGTTTATCCTATTTGGAACTCTCTGTGTTTCTTGGACTTGGGTGATTATTTCCTTCCCCATTTTAGGGAAGTTTTCAACTATTATCTCCTCAAGGATTTTCTCATGATCTTTCTTTCTGTCTTCTTCTTCTGGGACTCCTATAATTCGAATGTTGGAGCGTTTCATATTGTCCTGGAGGTCTCTGAGATTGTCCTCATTTCTTTTAATTCGTTTTTCTTGTTTCCTCTCTGATTCATTTATTTCTACCATTCTATCTTCTATTTCACTAATCCTATCTTCTGCCTCCGTTATTCTACTATTTGTTGCCTCCAGAGTGTTTCTGATCTCATTTATTGCGTTATTCATTATATTTTGACTCTTTTTTATTTCTTCTAGGTCCTTGTTAAACCTTTCTTGCATCTTCTCAATCCTTGTCTCTAGGCTATTTATCTGTGTTTCCATTTTGATTTCAAGATTTTGGATCATTTTCACTATCAATATTCGGAATTCCTTCTCCGGTAGATTCCCTACTTCTTCCTCTTTTGTTTGGTTTGGTGGGCAACTCTCCTGTTCCTTTACCTGCTGAGTATTCCTGTCTCTTCATCTTGGTTATATTGCTGCGTTTGGGGTGGCCTTTTTATATTCTGGTAATTTGTGGAGTTCTCTTTATTATGGAGCTTCCTCACTTTGGGTGGGGTTCTATCAGTGGCTTGTCAAGGTTTCCTGGTTAGGGAGGCTTGTGTTGGAGTTTTGGTGGGTGGAGCTGGGTTTCTTCTCTCTGGAGTGCAGTGGAGTGACCCGTAATGGGTTATGAGACATCAAAGGTTTTGGATAATTTTGAGCTGCCTGTATATTGAAGCTCAGGGGAGTGTTCCTGTGTTGCTGGAGAATTTGCGTGGTATGTCTTGTTTGGAACTTGTTGGCCCTTGGGTGGAGCTTGGTTTCGTGTAGGTATGAAGGCATTTGATGAGCTCCTATTGCTTAATGTTCCCTGAATTCAAGAGTTCTCTAATGTTTTCAGGCTTTGGATTTAAGCCTCCTGCTTCTGGTTTTCAGTTTTATTTTTACAGTAGCCTCTAGACTTCTCCATCTATACAGCACCGATGATAAAACATCTAGGTTAAAGATGAAAAGTTTCTCCACATTGAGGGACACTCAGAGAGGTTCACTGAGTTACAAGGAGAAGAGAAGATGGAGGGGTAGTTAGAGGTAACTGGAATGAGATGCGGTGAGATCAAAAGAGGAGAGAGCAAGCTAGCAGTAGTCACTTCCTTATGTGCGCTCTATAGTCTGGACCACTCAGAGGTATTTACAGAGTTATACGGGGAAGAGGAGAGGGAGGAAGTAGACAGAGGTGACCAGGAGGATAAGAGAGAGGAATGAGTAGGAGAGAGACAAATCCTGCCAGTAACCAGTTCCTTAGGTGTTCTCCACCGTCTGGAACACACAGAGATTCACAGAGTTGGATAGAGAAGAGATGGGGAGAAAAGAGACAGAGGCCACCTGGTGGAGAAAAAGGAGAGTCCAGAGGAGGAGAGAGTGGTCAAGCCAGTAATCTCGCTCTCAGGTAAACTTGGGTAGTGAAGTTTGGGTTTTTAAATGTACAAAATTGACAACAAAAAACCTAAGAGCAAAGATTAAAAAATCTAGAGTAGAGGTTGGATTTTCAAAGATACAATATTAAAGAAAAGCAGAAGGAAAAAGGAAGAAAGAAAAAAAAAATTATTAAAAAACAAACAACAAACAAAAAAAAAAAAAAAAAAACCACCAACAACCATCCAAGAGTATATATGGTGTTTGCCTTAAAAAAAAAAAAAAATAGTAATAATAGGTTATAGAAATAAAAATTAGAGGAGAAATAGAAGACTTAACAATTAAAAAAAGTAGAAAAAAAAGAAAAAAAAAAAAAAAGCAAAAAAAAAAAAAAAGGAATGATTTTAAAAATATTAAAATATATCTGGCCCTTCTCTGATGTTATGGGCCGTGTGGGCTCACTTCCAAGGTGGTTCCCTCTGTTTAACTTCTTCTGTTTGCTGGTTTTTTAGGCTCACTAGTTCAGTCGCGCTGTGGGGAGGGGGGATGCTGCAAACAAATAGCACTGTCGTGTGCACACAGCATCTCAGCCCCACTTGACCTGTCCTTTCTCGCGGCACACAAACGCTCCGGCTCTACGATGCTCAGCCGGGAACCGTCTGGGGCCGGCCCTAGGCTGCGTGCACTTCCCCGGTCCAAGCCGCTCAGGTTCGGCGCTCAGGCAGCCCTCAGAGGCACAGATTCGCTGGACTGCTTTTGTGCCCTTCCCAGGTCCGAGTAGCTCAGGAGTTTGGCGAGCGCGATCGCGGCGCTTGTCACCTTTTCCGCCCTGCCGCTCAGCTTTCTGGGTGGACCGCTGGCGCACCCGTGAGGCAGACTGTGACTGTCCAGCACCCCCAGAAGTCTTAGCAAAGGAGCCTGCTTGCAGTTAGGTAAGTAAAGTCTCTCCGGGTCTGCAATTGCCCCTTTCCAGTCCTTACGGCTC
>NW_017200402.1:0-7014 GCF_001704415.2 Capra hircus
TCGAGCTAGGAGGCGGAAACGGGGCTCCTCTGGATTTGGGCGGGACTCTCGTGCTTCTCTCGAGTGGAGACGGGTATGTCGGGGAACTTCCTGAGTTGCAGCAACGGTGTGAAGGACCCTTTGGAAGTTCCAGATGTGAGATGTGATTAGCCTCCAGACGCCTCAGCGGAAATGGGCCTCATCTCCCCTGGAGGGGAGAACGTCCTGGATTTTCCGAGTTACGGCAGGTGCTCTCGACTTACGACGGGGACCTCAGGGACCCGCTCTTTGTGGTCTCAGGAAAGGCCATTCCCTGCCAGGGGCCAGCCCCGGTGGATCCAGGGAATTCGAAGGGTGGACGGCGTTGCCGTGGAAAGACTTGTTTGTTTATTAATGTAAGATTAGATTAAGAAACTATAGTGTAGTAAGAAGATTAAGTGGAGGAAGAGGGCTGAGTAGCTTTGGTTTACGCGGAAGGCCAATAAAATTCCAGACAAGGAATTTGCACCATCTACGTTGGGCCACCTGTGCCCACTTGAATATCTAAGGGGTGCCTCGCCTTAAGCTCCCTTTCGTGCTGGTCTTAACAGCCGGGGCAAGTAAGTAGACCTGGCGAGCCTCCGCGCCCCAGATGGAGATTCAGCCTGAAGTTAAAGTAAAGAGCAGAGAGAAGGAAAGGGAGAGAAGAAAGAGAAAAAGACACGGGGGAGCCAGAGTCCCAAGAAACCAGGCCGAGAGACTGGGCCCCGGCCCTGGCCCCCATCTTTTATTGTTCAGAAGGCCTTTTATACTTTTGATAAAACACGGAGATCAATGGGTAATACAAAATTATGTAGCATTCGCAACCCAGATTCTTTCCGCATATCATTTTGTATACAAAATGTCTCAGGTGATTTACATTATCTTCTGGCCAAGAAGCTTGTTAACACTTTTTAGCTCTCTTCCTTAATGAATGTTGATTTTGTTTCCCCTGAAGTGTTTTTCTTTAATTTGCATCTCCTTAAAGCATTAAAGTTACATCTCTATAGAACAAAGGTGCAGTGGGATATAACAAAGAAGGTACTTAACTCGAAGATCTAATGTTGCTAATACCAGGTCTACTACTTGTTTTTCTATATACCAACTATATCTAAAAATAAAGGATATGAAAATTTGGCAGCAAGCATTGACTCAACAAATGAAACTTTTAATCAGTCCTATTCTAAAGATTTTGACTCTTCGGAAGCCCCTACATTCCTAGGATGTTTTAAGCTTCCTGTGCCTCCTGCGGTCAGGAGGCCTCAAACAATCACACTCGCAGAATCCTGCAGGCAGGCTAGAAAGCCATCGGAGGGGTTTTTGGATTGAAACACTCTTTCAAATGCAGAAGACTGAAGCCCTGAATTGACTTTTTCCAGAAAATGTCAGAAGAGTGGAAAAGCAGAGCACAAAAGCGCAGATTTTTGTTGGGGGTACATGCTTAGGAATTTCCAGAGGGGTTCCTGAAGTCTGAGCACGCCTTGCGTATGTCAGCTTCCTTCCTCATGACCTTGTCACGGGCGGGATTCCTCACACTGGCTCCCGGCAAGTCCCCATGCCATGTTCGGAGGCCTCTCGGGAATCCTCTTCCGTCGATGCCGGCGCCTAAGACCTTGTGGCTAGTCGTTTGCCGGAACCTGAGGATTCCTCTCCAGTGCTGACATGGATCTTGGGTACTTCTGTAGTCTCCCAAGGGGAGTCAGTCCTCGTCTCGAGTGGGGGTATGCATGTGCGATTTCCTCCCGAGCTCTAGCAGCAGTTTCACACTTCGCTTCGTGTGGATCAAGGGATTTGTGATTTCCCTCGAGGCTTTCCCACGAGGCTTTCCCACAGGCTGTCCCACGTGCCACCGTGGTTTGAGACGATCCTCGGCTTGAAAGTCAAGGCAGTGCCAGGAAAACAGTTTTCCCTGGAATGGACTTGACATCTGGGGGACTCTGGGAATGGTGGCACGACGCTGGAGTTCCTCTTGCCTTACCTGTGGAGAGCGCCTCTCTTGAGTTGCGACTGGAACACCGGGAATTCTTTCCCGAACACGCAGGGAAAGGATCCCTCCTCTCGAGCTATGAGGCGGAAACGGGGTCTACTCTGGATGTGGGCGGGACTCTCGTGCTTCCTCTCCAGTGGAGACGGGTAAGTCGGGGAACTTCTTGAGTTGCAGCAAGGGTGTGAAGGACTCTTTGAAAATTCCAGAGGTTAGTTTTGATTTGACTCGAGACGCCTCAGCGGAAATGGGCCTCATCTCGCCTGGAGGGGAGAACTTCCTGGATTTTCTCGAGTTGAGGCAGGTGCTTTCAACTTACGATGGGGAACTCTGCGACCCGCTCAGGTGGCCCCAGGAAAGGCCAGTCCCCATGCGAGTTGCTCTGGGGCCTCTCGGGATTCCTCTCCCGTTGATGCTGGGCCTAAGACCTTGTGTGGAGTCAGTGCCCGGAACCTGAGGATTCCTCTCCAGTGCTGACATGGATCTTGGGGTACTTCTGGAGTCTCCCCAGGGGAGTCAGTCCTCGTCTCGAGTGGGGGCATGCACGTGCGCTTTCCTCCCGAGCTGTAGCAGCAGTGTCGCACTTCCCTTCGCGTGGATCAAGGGATATGTGGCTTTCCCTCGAGGCTTTCAGACGAGGCTTTTCCCACGAGCTTTCCCAGGGCTGTCCCACGTGCCACCGGTGTGAGTCGATCCTAGGCTTGAAAGTCGAGGCAGAGCTGGGAAAACAGGTTTCCCTGGAATGGACTGAGACATCTGGGGGACTCTGGGAATGGTGGCACGACCCTGGAGTTCCTCTCGCCTTTCCTGTGGAGAGCGCCATCTCCTAAGATGCGACGGGAACGTGGGGAATTCGTTCCCCACCACGCAAGGAAAGGATCCCTCCTCTAGAGCTAGGAGGCGGAAACGGGGCTCCTCTGGATGTGGGCGGGACTCTCTTGCTTCCTCTCGAGTGGGAGACGGGTAAGTCGGGAACTTCTTGAGTTGCAGCAAGGGTGTGAAGGACCCTTTGGAAGTTCCAGAGGTTAGGTGTGATTAGCCTCGAGACACCTCAGCGGAAATGGGCCTCATCTCGCCTGGAGGGAGAACCTCCTGAATTTTCTCGAGTTCCGGCAGGTGCTCTCGACTTATGAAGGGGACCTCAGGGACCCGCTCTTGTAGCCTCAGGAAAGGCCAGTCCCCATGCGAGTTGCTCGGGGGCCTCTCGGGATCCTCCCCGTCGATGCCGGGGCCTAAGACCTTGTGTGGAGTCCGTGCCGGAACCTGAGGATTCCTCTCCTGTGCTGACATGGATCTTGGAGTACTTCTGGTGTCTCCCGAGGGGAGTCAGTCCTCGTCTCGAGTGGGGCATGCACGTGCGCTTTCCTCCCGAGCTGTAGCAGCAGTGTCGCGCTTCCCTTCACGTGGATCAAGGGATCTGTGGCTTTCCCTCGAGCTTTCCCACGAGGCTTTCCCACGAGGCTCTCCCACAGTGCTATCCCACGTGCCACCGAGGTGTGAGTCGATCCTCGCTTGAAAGTCGAGGCAGTGCAGGGAAAACAGGTTGCCCTGGAATGGACTGAGACATCTGGGGACTCTGGGAATGGGGCACGACCCTGGAGTTCCTCTCGCCTTTCCTGTGGATATCGCCTCCTCTTGAGATGCGACGGGAACCCCGGGAATTCTTTCCCGACCACGCAGGGAAAGGATCGCTCCTCTCGACCTAGAAGCGGAAACGGGGCTCCTCTGTATGTGGGGGAACTCTCGTGCTTCCTCTCGAGTGGAGACGGGTATGTCGGGGGAACTTCTTGAGTTGCAGCAAGGGTGTGAAGGACCCCTTGGAAGTTCCAGAGGTTAAATGTGATTAGCCTCGATATGCCTCAGCGGAAAATGGGCCTCATCTCGCCTGGAGGAGAGAACTTCCTGGTTTTTCTCGACTTGCGGCAGGTGCTCTCGACTTACGACGGGGACCTCAGGGACCGCTCTGGTGGCCTCAGGAAAGGCCAGTCCCCATGCGAGTTGCTCGGGCCTCTCGGGATTCCTCTCCCGTCGATGCCAGGGCCTAAGACCTTGTGTGAGTCGGTGGCGGAACCTGAGGATTCCTCTCCAGTGCTGACATGGATCTTGGGGTTCTTCTGGAGTCTCCCCAGGTGAGTCAGTCCTCGTCTCTGGGGAGCATGCACGTGCGCTTTCCTTCCGAGCTGTAACAGCAGTGTCCCGCTTCCCTTTGCGTGGATCAAGGGATCTGTGGCTTTCCCTCGAGGCTTTCCACGAGGCTTTCCCACGAGGCTTTCCACAGGGCTATCACACGTGCCACCGTGGTGTGAGTGGATCCTCGGCTTGAAAGTGGAGGCAGTTCAGGGAAAACAGGTTTCCCTGGAATGGACTGACACATCTGGGGGACTCTGGGAATGGTGGCACGACCCTGGAGTTCCTCTCGCCTTTCCTGTGGAGAGCGCGCCTCCTCTTGAGATGCGACGGAAACGCCGGGAATTCTTTCCCGAACACGCAGGGAAAGGATCCCTCCTCTCCAGCTAAGAGGCGGAAACGGGGCTCCTCTGGATGTGGGCGGGACTCTCGTGCTTCCTCTCCAGTGGAGACGGGTATGTCGGGGAACTTCTTGAGTTGCAGCAAGGGTGTGAAGGACCCTTTGGAATTCCAGAAATTAGATGTGATTAGTCTCGAGACGCCTCAGCGGAAATGGTCCTCATCTCGCCTGGAGGGGAGAATCTCCTGGATTTTCTCGAGTTGCGGCAGGTGCTCTCGACTTACGACGGGGACATCAGGGACCCGCTCTGGTGGCCTCAGTAAAGGCCAGTTCACATGCCAGTTGCTCGGGGGCCTCTCGGGATTCCTCTCCCTTCGATGCCGGGCCTAAGACATTGTGTGGAGTCGGTGCCGGAACCTGAGGATTTCTCTCCAGTGCTGACATCGATCTTGGGGTACTTCCGGAATCTCCCCAGGGGAGTCAGTCCTCGTCTCGAGTGGGGGCATGCACGTGGCTTTCCTCCCGAGCTGTAGCAGCAGTGTCGTGCTTACCTTCGTGTGGATCAAGGGATCTGTGGCTTTACCTCGAGGCTTTCCCACGAGGCTTTCCCACGAGGCTTTTCCACGAGGATTTCACGAGGCTTTCCACGAGGCTTTCACGAGGCTTTCCGACAGGGCTGTCCCACGTGCCACCGTGGTGTGAGTCGATCCTCGGCTTGAAAGTGGATGCAGTGAAGGGAAATCAGGTTTCCCTGGAATGGACGGAGACATCTGGGGGACTCTGGGTGGTGGGACGACCCTGGAGTTCTTCTCGGCATTCCTGTGGAGAGCGCTCCTCTTGAGAAGCGACGGGAACGGGGAATTCTTTCCCACCACGCAGGGAAAGGATCCCTCCTCTCGAGCTAGGAGGCGGAAACGGGGCTCCTCTGGATGTGGGCGGACTCTCGTGCTTCCTCTCGAGTGGAGATGGGTATGTCGGGAAACTTCTTGAATTACAGCAAGGGTTTGAAGGACCCTTTGTAAGTTCCAGAGGTTAGGTGTGATTATCCTCGAGAAGCCTCAGAGGAAATGGGCATCATCTCGCCTGGAGGGAGAACCTCCTGGATTTTCTCGAGTTGCGGCAGGTGCTCTCGACTTACGACGGGGACCTCAGGGACCCGCTCTGGTGGCCTCAGGAAAGGCCAGCCCCTTGCGAGTTGCTCGGGCCTCTCAGGATACCTCTCCCGCCGATGCCGGGACCTAAGACCTTGTGTGGAGACGGTGCCAGAAACTGAGGATTCCTCTCCAGTGCTGACATGGATCTTGGGGTCCTTCTGGAGTCTCCCCAGGGTAGTCAGTCCTCCTCTCGTGTGGGGGCATGCACGTGTGCTTTCCTCCCAGCTTTAGCAGCAGTGTCACGCTTCCCTTCGCGTGGATCAAGGGATCTGTGGCTTTCCCTCGAGGCTTTCCCACGAGGATTTCCCACGAGGCTTTCCCACAGGGCTGTCCCACGTGCCACCGTGGTGTGAGTCGATCCTCGGCTTGAAAGTCGAGGCAGTGCAGGGAAAACAGCTTTCCCTGGAATGGACTGAGACATCTGGGGAACTCTGGGAATGGTGGCACGACCCTGGAGTTCCTCTCGCCTTTCCTGTGGAGAGCGCCTCCTCTTGAGATGCCACAGGAACGCGGGAATTCTTTTCCGACCACACAAGGAAAGGATCCCTCCTCTCGAGCTAGGAGGCGGAAACGGAGCTCCTCTGGATGTGGGCGGGACTCTCGTGATTCCTCTCGAGTGGAGACGGGTATGTCGGGAACTTATTGAGTTGCAGCAAGGGTGTGAAGGACCCTTTGGAAATTCCAGTTGTTAGATGTGATTAGCCTCGAGACGCATCAGCAGAAATGGGGCCTCATCTCGCCTGGAGGGGAGAACCTCCAGGATTTTCTCGAGTTGCGCCAGGTGCTCTCGACTTACGACAGGGACCTCAGGGACCCGCTTTGGTGGCCTCAGGAAAGGCCAGTCCCCATGCGAGTTGCTTGGGAGCCTCTCGTGATGTCTCTCCCTCTCCAGTGCTGTCTTGGATCTTGACTGGCCTTTCCTGAGGCCACCAGAGCGGGTCCCTGGGGTCCCGTCGTAAGTCGAGAGCACCTGCCGCAACTGGAGAAAATCAAGGATTTCCCCTCCAGGCAAAATGAAGCCTATTTCCGCTGACACATCTCAAGGCTAAGCACACTTAAACTCTGGAACTTCCAACGGGTCCTTCACACCCTTGCTGCAAATCAAGAAGTTCCCCGACATACCCGTCTACACTCAAGAGGAAGCACGATAGTTCCGCCCACATCCAGAGGAGCCCGTTTCCGCCTCATAGCTCGAGAGGAGGGATCCTTTCCCTGCGAGGTCGGGAAAGAATTCCCCGTTCCCGTCGCAATTCAAGAGGAGGCACTCTCCACAGGAAAGGCGAGCGGAACTCCACGGACATGCCACATTCTCGAGCCCCCAGATGTCTCAGTCCATTCCAGGGAAACCTGTTTCCCCGCACTGACTCGACTTTCAAGCCGAGGATCGACTCACACCACTGTGGCACGTGGGA